>NC_057942.1:1602500-1675000 GCF_018555375.3 Anguilla rostrata
AGTTATGTGAGGTATGCGGTAGTTCTGCACGATTAACATTGGTGATACAGTACAAGCAAACTGGAAATCACCTTCCGCACTTTTTATCCGGGTAAAATAACAGGTTAATTCTAGTAATCTTCCCTTTAGCTTTTTCAGACTGCCGTAATTTTACTCAATTTTACTGCCATTTTTCAATTCCACGAAAAGACCAGGAAGACTATGGACTCATTTATGGTGCATGGTTCGCATCTGGAGGGCACAAGTCGCTGCTCGGCTAGCAGTAACTTCGAAGGAAAGCAAACGGTGGCTGTACCACTATTAATTTACATTTTCACGCAAGTCCGAGTTTTCGTTCTATTCTTGTCATTTTGCGATTAGCCTATATGGAATTGACGACGAGAAAGTAATAAAACAGGTAATTGTTTACAACGTGTGCATGTTTTCTGCTGTTAATGAATGTGTTTGAGAGGATATATGAAAATCAATAAATACAAAAGTAACCATATATAGTCATTGTTGGTAACCCGTTGTATATAAGTGGAATAAACCCCTCCGGGCTGTCCCGGTTATTAGAAAATAATGTAGGCTACTTCGGTGGTAGTATGGGGTTACAGAAGAACTCATATGACAGATGGACCGACGACAACGTCAGTGGGCTAATTTACCTAATCTTCGCGGTACTTTAGACCCCGGTGGAAACGCAGACAACCATTGGCTGAAGGAACCTTTTAGTTCCTGGTAAAGTAGTTCCTGGGACTGAAAGTTCCGGGTAATTTCGGTGGAAACGCGGCTTATGTGCGTGTATCCCTGTGTGTGTGTGTGTGCGGGCGCGCGCGCGTGTGTGTGTGTGTGTGTGTGTGTGCGGGCGTGTGTGTGGTTGTGTGTGTGCGGGCGTGTGTGTGTGTATGTGTGTGTGGATGCTTGCATGTGTATCTGTGTGTCTGTGTGTGTGGATGCTTGCATGTGTATCTGTGTGTGTGTGTATCTGTGTGTCTGTGTGTGTGGATGCTTGCATATGTGTGTGTGTGTGTGTGTGGATGCTTGCATGTGTGTGTGTGTGTGTGTGTGTGGATGCTTGCATGTGTATCTGTGTGTGTGTGTGGATGCTTGCATGTGTATCTGTGTGTGTGTGTGTGGGGGGGGGGGGACTCTGAGAGAGAGCACTGCACTGTCTTGTTGCGCATCCATCATCGTTCAGGTTAATGTGATGGTCGATTTGGGAGCTCACTGCATCAGCCTCGGCTTCGCCAGCCCCCCCCCACCGCCCCCCCACTCCAGCGCTCCTGTCACAGATGGGCATTAGTCATGCAGTGGAAGTTAGTGTTGGACCACTCCTGCTTCAGTCCCTCTCAATACAATTCAATTCCACTGATTTATTGGCATGGCAAATACAAGCACTTGTTTTGCCAAAACAGAGGGTGCAAGAATTACTATGAAACTGTGTGTAATATGGATTGTAAATATTGCTCTCTCTCTCACTCTCTCTCTGTTTGCTTTTTTTCACCCGCTTTTTTGAACTTCTTCCTCCCTTTCCCTCTCTCCTGCTTTCCGTCACCCTTTCTTTTTCTGTCCTCCTTTCTCTGTCTCCTCCACTTCTCTCCCTCTCTCTCTTGCTGTGTGTTCTCCAAGTCGTTCTGCCCTCCACGGATAGCCATAAGCTGCTCAAAATATCAACAGGGTGATAAATTGCACCAGACTTTTTACCTCCACGTACTGTATCAGTGCAGTGAGTTTCATGTTGACACTTTAGTGGATTTCAAGATTAATTTCCACGAGACACGCACATTTGTATTTCCAGTATTTCCATTTTCATGTTTGTTGGGATACATATTTGTATCAAATGGGACGTCACCACACTGAGGATTATCTGAAGAGCAACATATACAACTTAATTATTTAACCATTTAACCAAGTGGATATTGTACTGAAGGTGCACTCAGGTTAAGTTCTTCACTGAAGGGGCTGCGATATATAAAGGGTGTATGTGTGTAATATAAACCAATTTTCTACCCCTCAGACATTCACAGCGGGGGTGAGGGGGGTGGGGTGGGGGGGTGCAGCGCATTGAGACGGAATCACAGCCCCCGTCAGGATCCGTTTGCCTCCCTGCCAATCACGGCACAGGCTCGCGTTCTGCCGGCAGGAAGTGACCTCGCCGTGGCCTGCCGTGGCCCTCAGAACCACGCAGTTCAGAGGAAGTTGAGAGTGGAGAGGCTTGATCGAGGTTAACTGCCACTCCACCCCCAACCCTGCCCCCCCCCCCTCCAAACTCCCCCCTCTGCCTCCCCAAATTATTTCCCTTTCTGTCATCCTCCCCCTTTTTCATTTCTTGTTCTCACTCAGCTGCTTTCTTGGCACCTCTCTTTGTTGTGCTATGATGCGGATGGAGAGTAACCCCCCCCCCCCAAGCCCCCCCCTCAGTCCCTCCAGGGGAAGAAAAGGCAGAAACTGTGATTGTCATCTGATCCAATTTAACAAGGAAATAAGAAATAATAGAGGGAGGGGGGCTTTTTGGTTTTCTGTCCCTCTTTGATCTTGCCCCCCCCCCCCCAGCCCGAACCCCCCAGTGAGAAGCGTGTCACAGATGTGCTTTTGCTGCACTTCCTTTTTTTGAAAAGAGCTCAATTTCATCCAGTCAAAGTCACAATTGATGACACTGGAATCACACCACAGTCTCACAGTCAATCATCTCGCTCCGCACGCCTGTGTGTGTGTGTGTGTGTGTGTGTGTGTGCGCGTCTCTGTGAGAGTTTCTGTGTGTGTGTGTCTGTGTCTGTGTCTGTGTGTCTGTGTGTGTCTGTTTCTGTGTGTGTGAGTGTCACTGTGTGTGTGCCTGTGAGTGTCACTGTGTGTGTGTGTGTGTGTGTGTGTGTTTTTGTGTGTGTATGTGTGAGTGTGTAAGTGAGCTCACACATGACCCCCCCCCCACCCCCAGCCCCCTGTCTCCACGCTGCTCTCTCCTGCGTGTTCTCCCTCCATCTCTGCCTTAAACGGCCTGTAGTTTCACTTCATTTCTTTATTATTATTGTATTATCTCTGTGAGTAGACCTGGCCGGTGTTAGGGTTAGGGTTAGGGTGAGCGCCAGAGCACCAGAGTTTTGGAGCCATGGGGAGCTGGAGCTGCCGGCTGCGTGCAGGGCCCGGCCCGTAGGACGATGGCGGAGGGTTACCGCCAGGTTTACCGCCAGATTTGCCGCCAGGCTTCGTCATGGGAGGAGGCGGTACTGTGAGGCGAGGCGAAGCCCCGCTGTGGATTGATTTCTCGCGCCGCGCTCAGAGTGAACGGTCCCCAAGCTCTGCGAGGCCTTCCTCTTCCCCGGGTCCTCCAGGCCGAGCGAGAGCATCGACCGGGTGACTGATTACCCAGCGAACCCCACTCCCCACCGCCCGTCGTGCCCTAATCTGATTTATCGACTTATCGGTCGGTTTGGCAGATCGATGTTCTGGCAACCCGTCACAGACCTGCTTCAGTTGGCAAGCTGTATATTAATATTGGCAATAATGTTTCATTAAACCTTTGAAGAGTAGGTTTTTTTTTTTCCAGTGTTCTAGAACTTATTACTTTCTGTTGCCAGCAGTGATTGTGACATCAGCATTAGAATTCTCAGTTAAGAACATTCTAATCACATATTTGTGATCTTCCGCCTTAAGGAGTTAGATTTTGACGGACACTTATATTAGTATTGGCATTAATATTTCATTACATGTTGACAGACGTTTTTTTGTAATAATGGCATTAATGTTTCATTAAGTTTTGACGGACACTTATATTAACATTGGCATTAGTGTTTCATTAAGCGTCGCCAGACTTCCTTTGGCATGACTAGTCTTTGGAGGTTGGACATAATCACTCGTTTGGTTAGCTGTTTGGCGACAGTGTGATGTAGAGGTTAAGGTACTGGAATGGTAACTTGACAAGGTTGCAGGTTCGATTCCAGTGGCACAGCCTTTGTAACACTGAGCATGTCTCTGAGTTGCTTCTGCTAACGTTCAGCAGTGGATGTTCTGTTTGTTCTCGCTCAGAGTGAGGGAGGGCATACCTGTCCCCACACCTCAGAACAGGCTTTTGAGGGTTCAGGTGTGCCATTCTTCATCCAGGTGTGGCCTCCTGTTATTGAGAACAGCTCAGGGGTGTTAGAGTCACTTTGAACAGTCACTTCACACACGAGCGGTACAGACTGCAGATCAGTTACTGTCTGGCAAATTTTTCATTGATTTTGGCAAACACGCAGGCAATGAAGGTGAGGATGAGGAGGGTTTACGCTCCTGCAGTTACCTGCTGCTTCTCTTCCATAGAGAGAGAGAGAGAGAGAGAGAGAGAGGGATTTAGAGAGAGAGGTATAGATGCAGGTGGGAGTGGAGATTAAGAGTGTTGCTTAAAGGTGAGATGCTCCATAGAGTTCATAGAGAGCTTAAGCTGTACTGATATTGCGTGAAGAAATCATTTGACAGCTTCTCCATGTGCATTATATGTGTGTGCAGTCACACACACACACTCTCACACATGCACTCACGCACGCACATTCTTTCACTTATACGCACGCACGCACGCACTACAGACTGCAGTAGAACAAACACAAACTGATGCATATGCATGAGTCGATTGCTCGGCAGGTTGATTGACAGCTGTTGTACCATGGAGGCCAGCGTAACTGCTGGAGGTGGGAAGACGGGAGCGGAGTGATGCGTCCTACCCCCCTGCCCCCACCCCTCTGCCCCCACCCTCCCCCCAGGCCCCCCAACACCGCCCCCCCCATCGCACCGTCGGCGTGTAGTGATTGATTAGTCGGGCCTGGGGGCGTGAACAGGAAGTGGATTACTCCCGAGCTGATGACCTCATGCAGGAGTGCACGCCTCCGTTTATAATCCACACGATTAGCCTCCCTGTGTCTCTGCCCTGAACGTGCTGTGTGTGATCAAGCAGGGATAGATATAGCACACACACACACACACACGCACGCACTCACAAACACGCGCACACACACAAACACACGCACACAAACACACACACACACAAGCGGAGAGAGCTCTACAGGCGAAATCGAGCTCCCATCAGCCTCGGTGGCCAGACTTTTGGAGCCTCGTTCTCCATTGTTCTCTCACGTTCCGTCTCCCTGGTGCATTCTTCCTCTTCCAAATTCATAATCAAATTCTTTTATTTTTTTTTTTGTTTCTTTCTTTGTTTCTCTGTCACTTCATATTTCTTTAAAGAGCTCAGAATTGCCAAATTTGTGCTCCAAAAGGCTTACAGCACATCAAAAAAATTAAAAGAAATTTAAAAAGACTCTTGACAGGGCTGTATTGTCTGACCCCCCCTGTCTGTCTGAATCGAGCGCGGTCGCCTGGTGAGCGTCTGGTTCATTATGCTGCACTTACACACTTCTGTTATCTCGTCAATCAGTGGAAAAGAGCCAATTAGGCGCCTCTGGAGTACGAGTGGTGGGGGGGGCAGGATGGGTCAGTCAGATACAGTCCTGTAGGGAGAGGAGTGGGGGGATTTTGCTGAGGTGCTCAGATTATTCGGGGGTGGTCGAGGCTCGACGGCAGGATGGTGCAGGGTGGGATAGGCGCTGGAGTCCTTGTCCCGGACACGTTTTTGTGAGCAGGGGGTGGTGGGGGAGACAGTTACAAGGACAGACAGCCTCGCCCAAACCCCCCCCTCCCCACAGTGCTCTTCCCCCCCGGTTGCCGCCTCCTGTGAACATTTACCGTCCCGCTCAACAGCTTCCGCTCTCTTCCTCCCTGGCGTGATGCGGCAGTTTTGTTTGCCGCTGGTTGCTTGGCGACGGGCCTGGCGGTTTGTAATGGGTGTGGGTTGTCCGCCCGTCCCCAGGTCCGCGCGGCGGGAGGGCCGGCGCTGTCACTATTTGGGACACGCTGCCCACGCCCCCCCCGCGCCCCTACCCCCCGCGTGCCAACCTTGGAGCGTTCTCCGCGTGTCGACCTCTGAAGGGGGAGGGGCTATATTTAGCGCCCGGGCCGTACTGTCGCCTCGGTAACGGCCTGTAATGAGCTTTTAATGAATGGCGTGCAGGAAGTCACGCATCAGCAGGTACCGCCATCCGCCTCTAATCCGTCTCTCTGTGCTTTACTACAAAGTTGGCGTCTGAGGATAGACCTGAGAAACGGCTGCTCAGAGAGGATCGGAGAGATCTGCGCAGGGCCGGGGGGGGGGGGGGGGGCGTGGGGCGGGGGGTCTCGGTGGCGACAGTACCCTCATCTCAGCACACGCCTGTCCCCCTAAAAAAACGCTCCTTTTGTCTGGTGAGAGTAAGAGACAAAGAGAGGGAGGTGGGGAAAGAGACAAGTGGCAGGGCATCTTCTTGGGAGCTTTTGCCATAAATTAAGCAGCACAATCGGATATTCTTTTATCGCCAAGTGGGAACAGAGACAGGAGAGAGAGGAGGAGCGGGAGGGGGAGGCTTGAGCTGTCACCGCAGAGGCTGTGTGCAGGGTGGGTGGGTGTGTGTGTGTGTGTGTGTGTGTGGGGTGTGTGGTCATTGGTTCGGTGTGTGTGTGTGTGTCGTGTGTGTCGTCGTCTGTGTGGGTGGGTGTGTCAGAGTTTGTGTGTGTTGTGCGTGTGTGTGTGTGTGTGTGTGTGTGTGTCTGTCTGTGTGTGTGTGTGTGTCTGTGTGTGTGTGTGTGTCAGAGTGTGTGTGTGTGTGTGTGTGAGTGTGTGTGTGTGTGTCAGAGTGTGTGTGTGTGCGTGTGTGTGTGTGTGTGTCAGAGTGTGTGTGTGTGCGTGTGTGCGATGAGTCCGCAGGAGAGCAGGCTCTCTGTCGGTCAGTTCGTCCTGACCGCCCCTTGCTGTTCTTTTACCGCCCCCTCCCCCCCCCAGTTTATTTTCCTCACTCTCTCAGCCCCCCCCCCTCCCCTCCTGGACGACCGTTTTATTGCCATCGATCTGCTGTCCTGCCTCGCTCAGCAGAGTGGGGGGGGGGGGGTGGAAATATTAAACATTCCAGCCGGATTGTCTCCATTCGAGCGTTCGGTTCAATAAGGTGGTGATATTGCAGAAGCTCGCGGGGAACAAAAAAACAAACAAAAAACAAACAACCTCATTCCCGCCGAGCGCATTTCACTGCACCATGTGACCGTTTGGTTCTGCATACTGAACTGTCCGTTTTTTTTGGGGGGGGGGACGCACATTGAACCGCCACTCAGCGTTCCTAAGTGTCTGCTCGGGGAACCCGTGCTGGCTTTTCCACCAGCAGGGCGGCGACCTGGTTCAGAACCCTTTCCGGCTGTTCTCTGTTCTCCAGGACGTGCGGTCCCAGGGCAGCCTGGCGTGAGGGTAATTAGCCGCTGATGGAGGGCGGAGGGTCGAGCTAACGCAGGCGGCTGCGTGACGTCTGTTTGATTAGCTGCGCAGTGGTCAGCTGCAGCCTTCGCTCCTGCTGTGAGGAGGATGGTGAAGGTTCACGATAAAAGTTTGCCGTCTTCTCGTAGGACGTGCCGTTTTTAGGGTTCAGAGTGTACGTTCGGAGTGTTGGGGTACACTTAAGCTTTTCTCAGTGCAGTGTGGGAGTTTGTATGTAATCGGTGACTGGGATTTCTGGGTCATACAGCAGGACAGTTCTTCCTGTCCCGTTAGTGCATTTTGGAGAAACGCCCTGTTCTGCAGGGTCCCAGTTCAGGCTGTGGGGTTCGTGGCGCTGTTTGGTTCTGGGTCCGTGTCTGGGTCCGGATCTAAAGCAGATTTGCTCAGGCAGAATGTCTGAGCTTAACGAGCCCCCTGTTCAAAGAGTGAAAGTGTTCAGCTCAGTGTGCCGTTGTGTCTACTCCCTTAAGCATAATGACCCATCAGCGCATGATTAGTGTTCAGGCGTAACCAAAGCCGTGTCTGTTTCTGCTCAGTCCTCCTGAGACGGGTGGGGGGGGAGGCGAAGGGGGGGGGGGGGGGGGGACTCGCGGAGGGAGCGTCCTGCTTCAGCGTTTATAATACATCTGCTTTAGCCTCTTTAGCAATGCTAAAGCTGGGGGGGGGGGGCTTATCAATCCCTGGGTCATTTCCTGCTCGCCTGCTAAATGCCCCCACTGAAGTTGTGTGTATGTAATGGGTGGGGGTGGGGGGGTTGTAAACATTTTTTCTGGTGGGTGGGGATCAGAGTAAACCCCCCCCCC
Source organism: Anguilla rostrata (assembly GCF_018555375.3). NCBI lineage: Eukaryota > Metazoa > Chordata > Actinopteri > Anguilliformes > Anguillidae > Anguilla > Anguilla rostrata. The sequence goes on from NC_057942.1 coordinate 1,610,607, forward strand.
CAAAGTTACATGTTCCGTAATGCTGTTTATGGGTGGGGGGGAGGGGTCTTTTTGTTTGGGGGGAGGGGGGGGGAGGGGGGCGACCTGCAGCCAGGAAGAGGCTTGTGTGATAATGAACTTGTGCTGACGTTGGAACAGGATGATGGGGGGGGGGGGGGCGCATTGGGGGCTGCGTTGGGGCGCCAGACAAAAAGGTGGGGTGTCATGAATATTCACAGGACGCATCACGTTTGAGCGTGTTCTCTCTGACGGGGTGACAGACGACTGAGGTACTGCAGACCTCTGTACCCAGCAGGCGTGCACAATCTGGGGGTGGGGGTGGGGGCGGGGGGGGGTGTCTCTGGAGAGAAGGGGGACCCCCCTCCCCCCCCACCGTCGCCCCACGACCTCGTTAACACCGAAACACGGCGATATTAATTAGCAGCTAACCCATAAACAACCAGGCGGTGAGGCGGTTATACTAATTAACAGGGTGGGAGATTAATGTAAGAAAGACTGGAGCATTTGTGACCGCCCCCCCACCTCTTGTGACTGACAGCGACACAATGAAGAGGTGTCACCCCCCCCCCCCCCCCGTCAGGTCCTGCGACTGCTCCGCACCAGTTTTACTGCCTCAGCGAGTGCCTGGGTGGAGAGGGGGGTAGGGAGATGGGGCGGGGGGGGGAGGGAGTTGAGTGAGGAGAGTTGCGGCTGCCATAGAAACGGTGTTATTTTCCTGCAGTAATGGGTAGTCCCAAAAGGACCACAGGCTGTACAAACACAGAGCGGAGAAACGGCAGGATAACGCACCGATAAAACACATTTGAATAATGCATGCGCCCCCCGCCCCCCGCCCCCCCACCTCACCTCAGCCCTCTTCCACTTACAGCAAAGTGGCAGACAACCCCCCACACTCCTTTTTTTTCCTTTCCTCTCTCTCTCTCTCCCTCCATGTTTATCACGGTTGAGATGTTTTCCTTATTGTCAGGAAGCGTTTCTGCGGGTGAATTCAGATCTGAAGATATTCTTCCCCCGCCCCCCCCCCGGGAGCGACGTTACCGTCCTACGCTTGCTGTCATCAGACCGTGATCTCTTCCAGTCTTTTATTCATGACCCCCACACCCCCCCACCTCGCCCCCCGCCCCCCCACCCTGCCCCAGGCTCCGCGTGGTTCTCACCTGCCTCGTTAAGGGAGGTCCTGGTGCGTTCCTCTTTTTCCGGTTTTGTGCGTTCCTCTCCTGTTTTGTGCGTTCCTCTCCTGTTTTGTGCGTTCCTCTCCGTTTTTGTTTTGTTTTTTTTTTTTCGTTCCTCTCCGGTTTTGTGCGTTCCTCTCCTGTTTTGTGCTCGTTTTCTCCTCTCCTGTTTTGTGCGTTCCTCTCCTGTTTTGTGCGTTCCTCTCCTTTTTGTGCGTTCCTCTCCGGTTTTGTGCGTTCCTCTCCGGTTTTGTGCGTTCCTCTCCTGTTTTGTGCGTTCCTCTCCGGTTTTGTGCGTTCCTCTCCTGTTTTGTGCGTTCCTCTCCTGTTTTGTGCGTTCCTCTCCTGTTTTGTGCGTTCCTCTCCTGTTTTGTGCGTTCCTCTCCTGTTTTGTGCGTTCCTCTCCTGTTTTGTGCGTTCCTCTCCTGTTTTGTGCGTTCCTCTCCTGTTTTGTGCGTTCCTCTCCTGTTTTGTGCGTTCCTCTCCTGTTTTGTGCGTTCCTCTCACTGTTTGTGGCCTTCCCTCCTGTTTGTGCTCTCTGTTTGTGCGTTCTCCCTGTTGTGCGTCCTTCCTGTTTTGTGCGTTCCTCTCCTGTTTTGTGCGTTCCTCTCCGGTTTTTATCGTGTGTCACACACAGGCCTGAGCCCAGAGCCTGACTGCTCCAGTGGTGCTCAACCCCGCAGCCAACTTCATTAGCAAAGTGTGTGTGTGTGTGTAGGGACGTGTGTGTGCGTGTGCGTGTGCGTGTGCGTGTGTGTGTGTGTAGGTGTAGGTGTGTGTGTGTGTGTGTGAGAGAGAGTAGGTGTGTGTGTGTGTGTGTGTGTGTGTAGGGACGTGTGGTGTGTGGTGTAGGTGTGGTGTGGTGTGTGTGTGTGTGAGGGTAGGTGTGTGTGTGTGTGTGTGAGGTAGTGTGTGTGTGTGTGTGTGTGTGTGTGTGTGTAGGGAGGTTTGTGTGTGTGTGTGTGTGTGTGGAGGTGTGTGTGTGTGTGTGTGTGTGTGTGTGTGTGTGTGTGTGAGAGAGTAGGTGTGTGGTGTGTGTGTGTGTGTGTGTGTGAGAGAGAGTAGGTGTGTAGGTGTGTGCATGTGTGAGTGTGTGTGTGTGTGTGTGTGTGTGTGTGTGTGTGTGTGAGAGAGAGTAGGTGTGTAGGTGTGTGTGTGTGTGTGTGTGTGTGTGTGTGTAGGTGTGTGTGTGTGTGTGTGTGAGTGTGTGTTGTGTGTGTGTGTGGACAGAGATTTTCCCACCTCAACAGTAATGGAATCGGCTCTAGCTCCGCCCCCTCCCTCTCTCCTGGATAATCCCATTAGCGCCACTCAGCTGGAGTGACACCTGTAACCCCGCCCCCTGGGGGGCCCCAGTAAGGGAATTAAAGGTGAAAAAGAGCCGGGGGCATGCAATTGGCTGTTAAACACCTCCCACTTCACCGTGTTCACCCCCCCCCCCTTCCCCTCTTCTCCTCTATCTTTCTCTATCTCTCTATCTCCATCCTCATCTCTCTCCCTCGCTCACGTTTCTTAAAAACCATATTTTTATAGATGTTTCACATCGCTCCCCTGTTCAGTTCGGATTCCTGGCCGTTCCCTCTCTTTTCATTCCTGCTGTGACTGGCTTAACGCTGCTCCAGCGCTGCTGATAATCTGGGGGCAGCCATGAGCCAGGTGTTTGTACAGGGAGAAAACACACCGGGTGCATTACAAACAAACATAAGAGGCTGCAGGGTAACCTGTTGATTTAAATGAAAAACGCAAATTCGGGTTCAGGCTTCAGCATCAGTGCGCTGTCCTGTTGAGCACTTGTCTGGTTGCTAGCGCTGTAGTTGCTGACTGTGTTTCATTGTGTGCCAGGATCAGACATTACTCGTTTAGTTTGGGCTGAGGCAGGCCTGTGCTCTGTGAAGGAGGCGATCGCAGATGCAGGTGCTTGGATGTGGAGTTTATTTCGGTCTGTTTACCCCTGTTCTCCTGCCAGCGAAGCTCATTTCTGCTTAGTTCCTCTGTGTCTGAACTCGTTTTCAAAACCTCCGTTGATTTTACTGAGCCCAGTATTTCGAGCCTTTCAGCGAGGAAATCTCCCATGATCCCCTGCCAGAGTGAGTCGGTGTGTGTGGATTGGCCGGGGCTGGAGGCCTGTTCTGGGACGGTCTCTCCAGAGCCGGCGTCTCTGTTGCACGGAGATAAACGCTGAACTCACCCTTTTGGCTGCACGGTTTCTCTGGGCCAGAGAGCGAGCTGGATCCTCTCACTGTGCCTGTCCCATTCAGCACCCGACCCCCCCTACGTGAGTGTGTCTGGTCCCCCCGCCCATGCTAGTGTGTCAGGTCCCCTGCATCCCCCCACGTGAGTGTGTCAGGTGACCCCATCCCGCCCCCCGCCCCCCCCACATTAGTGTCAGTTGGCCCCATACATTACATTATTGCATTACAGGCATTTGGCAGACACTCTTATCCAGAGCGACGTACAACAAAGTGTATAACCATACCCCCCCTTCCCCATGTGAGTGTCACATGCCTCCCCCCCCACATCCCACATTAGTGTGTCAGGTATCCCCCCCCCCATTAGTGTGTCAGGTGCCGCCCCCCCCCTCCAGGGGGGCCCGGCGTTTGCCCAGAGCAGCTCGATTTTACCCCGTCACAACAGGTGGGAGGTTTTTGCTCGCTGTCAGGGGCCCTCGCCATCCCAGCATTACTGGCGCTGAAGCGTTTTTAGTGTTTATCTCACAGCCTGTTTAACCTCACGCCGGGCCGGCCCTTCCGCCCGGTCAGGGAACTGACTGCCCTAATTACAGCGTTCGGCGTGGAATTTACCGCTCAATTTACCGCCGTTTCGCTCAGAACCCTGGCAGCGCGCTGCGTGACTCCGCCCGCGGGTACGCGTCTTCCCCACTTCCTCTTCCTGTCTGTCTGTTATTTCCTTTCCTTCATCTCGGTTCTTTTTTTCCGTGTCGTATCGATTCTGGAGAACTGTGTGTGTGTGTGTGTGTGTGTGTGTGTGTGTGTGAATATAACTGTGCTGGTTTCATTTATCATTTCGCTCTTTTTCGTTCTGTTTCTTTCTGTGTGGAGAGAGAGAGTCTTCTGGCTTCTGAGTCAAAGCATGCAGTCGGTCTTAAGCACCAATCAGATGCTTCTGTTCCTCAGTGAGAGCGTGCTTATCCAGTGCAGTCACAGTGACTGTGTGTGTGTGTGTGTGTGTGTGTGTGTGTGTGCATGCATGTGTGTGTGTGTGCGCATGCGTGTGTGTGTGTGTGTGTGTGTGTGTGTGAATCTGAGAATGTGTAATATATGTATGTGTGCGCAGACATGTATGTGTGAATGTGTGTACATGTGTGTGTGCATGCATTGTGTGTGTGTGTGTGTGCATGCATTGTGTGTGTGTGTATGCATGCATTTTGTGTGTGTGTGTGTGTGTGTGCATGCATTGTGTGTGTGTGTGTGTGCATGCATTGTGTGTGTGTGTGTGTGTGTGTGTGTGTGTTTGTGTATGTGCGTGCGTGTGTGTGTGTATGTGTGCATGCATGTGTGTGTGTGTGCGCATGCATTGTGTGTGTGTGTGTGTGTGTGTGCATGCATGTGTATATGTGTGTGTGAGTTAGTGTGTCTGTATCTGTGTGTGCTTGTCCCCCGCCCCCCCCCCCCCCCGTGGGTCCGTGCTCTGCTCTTCTCTCCGCTCTTCTCTCTGCGGGGGTAATGAAGAGACGCAGAGAGCCTGAACTCCTCTTTTCCCTCGGGGAACGAGGGGATGGCACTCCTCCGCTGGCCTGCTGGGTGTATCGATCGCTCGTGCCGATACCGCAGTCCGTGGCGCGGGGCTGGGGGGGGTTGGGTGCGGGGCGGGGGGGTGGTGGTGTTCACGGTCGGCCGCGGGTACGTTTGATTTAGCACGTTAGCGGTCGCCGTTGAGGCGGAAGGGTGGTGCATTACGGTTTAATGCCAGTCGCCTGTTTAATCGCACATGAACGAGAGTGGATTCACTGCTCAGCTCCATAGAGGGGAAACAGCAGTGTCTATTACATGTTTATTGTGCAGGCAGTGCTGTACAGCAGTGCCTATTACATGTTTATTACATGTTTATTGTGCAGGCTGGACTGTACAGAAGTGTCTATTGCATGTTTTCGTTTTGTCAGTCGGCTGTACGCTTTGATATTACATGTTATTGTGAACTACTGAAGGCGTCTATGCATGTTGATGGCGAGGCGGAACTGCTCAGCCCAGCAACAGCATGTCCTATTACATGTTATTGTGCAGGCTTGCTGAAGCAGTGTCTATTACATGTTTATTACAGTTTATGTGTGCAGCTGGACTGTAACGAGTGTCTAGATAGATGTTTTCTTTCTGTCATGTCGTCTTCAATCCTTTTGATATTTTTCAGTAACAGTGAAGCCGCTGCATGTTGGAGTGGAGGCTTCTGGGAAACCAGCCCCAAGGCAGACTCCTGATTGGTCAAAGTATAATTACTAATGTATCTGTTCATACATATATCTAGTTTAGTGCTTGGAACACTAGACTTAATGTGTGTCTAGCAATGAAGCTGAAATAGACTGTAGTAAATAATATTGATGGATATAGGCCAATCATTTCTCAAAGAAACATGATAGTTTTATCAGTGTTTCCGAGTGAAAGTGCTTTTCAGTGATGAATTTTCGAAACTTGCAAAACTAGAAAAGTTTGCTCTGAGCTGAGTTCACGGGAAAACATTCATTTATGTTTGCTGGTCCAGGATGTGTATCTGGACCCAATCACAGAGCCTGGTGAACCTGTGCTCAGAGAGTAACATTTAGAGAGTAACACAGAGTAACGTTCAGAGCGTAACACAGCCTGCGACAGCACAGGTGTTGTATTCTTGCTCTTGCACTTGGCCAGGTTTATTGGCGGAGGTGGTGAGGCGTGTCTGTGGAGGGTTAGGGTTAGGGTGAGGCGTGTCTGTGGAGGGTTAGGGTTAGGGTGAGGCGTGTCTGTGGAGGGTTAGGGTTAGGGTTAGGGTGAGGCGTGTCTGTGGAGGGTTAGGGTTAGGGTGAGGCGTGTCTGTGGAGGGTTAGGGTTAGGGTAGGCGTGTCTGTGGAGGGTTAGGTTAGGTTAGGTGAGGCGTGTCTGTGGAGGTTTAGGTTAGGTGAGGCGGTGTCTGTGGAGGTTAGGGTTAGGGTTAGGGTGAGGGTGTCGTGGAGGTTAGTTAGGGTGAGGCTGTCTGTGGAGGGTTAGGGTTAGGGTGGTAGGCGTGTCGTGAGGGTTAGGGTAGGGTAGGCTGTCTGTGGAGGGTTGGTTAGGGCGAGCGTGTCTGTGACGTCGTTGGTCGCGCGCTGACTGCGCTGGAGGTGTTAAACGCTCTTTATCAACTAACGCCTCTCCGCCTGTACAAGCCCCTTCACTACCCACTTGGGTTTCCTTGGAAACGGCTCTCGTCTGACAGGCACTGGAGAAGGTGGTGGGGAATGGGGGGGGGGGGGTGGGGGGTGGGGGGAGGAGTTGGTTCGCGGTGATGCAGAGCTGAAGAAGAGCCGGTCCTCTTCATGGTGACGGCGAGCGAAGCAGCCAATCAAACGCCACCGTGGCCGCGGGCGCCGAGCGGCTCGCGGTTCTGACCCCTCCGCGACCTTCCCGCTGCGTGTCCGCCGTCTGAACTTCCGCCCTTTAGGGGCCTAATGCCAAACTAACATTTACCAAATTAACCCCGTAATGTATGCAGGGCCTGTGCTGCTACCAATTAACATGAACCCAGATCATCTTATTGCCTTCTGCACCTTTACACAGAGAAACAACGGCATCCGGGCGTCTTGAAGCTCATTATATAAAATGATAAAATGTACGCGTTCCCCAAACGAGTTGTTATGAAAGTTAAAAAAAATACTGTTGTAAGGAAAACCCGATTTTCCCCTGACGGGGAGAACTCTTGTCGCAGATGTTCCGGTGGGGTACGCAGATGTTCCGATGGGGTACGCAGATGGCCGACTCCCTCCGACGCTCCCTCTCCGGGCTGAGAACGGGGCGCTCTCCGGACCAGCGCCCCTGATTGAGAGCGCTGCTTTTTTGGGGGCCCCTGGCCTGCTTCCTGGGGAAGTCTGGCTCGGTTTACCTTTCATTAGCAGACGCTCCGCAGAGATCTGTTTGCTGATAAGAGCCGGAGTTTATCAACAGTTTATAATGGCTGACGTGCGCGTACATCAAGGGCTGCGGAAACATCCGGAATCGGGCCGGACTCCATAAACTCAATCAGCACTGACTTCACAGATGCAAAGGGGGGGGGGATGTGTGTGTGTGTGTGTGTGTGTATGAGAGTGTGGCTGAGCACACTCAGATGGACTGATATGTGGAAACGGAAGACTGCAGACTGAGATCATTACTATGTGCTGGCCAATCAAGGTTGTGATCATTGCTATGTGCTGGCCAATCAGTGCTGAGATCCTTAATATGTACTGGCCAATCAGGGCTGAGAACCTTACTATGTACTGTCCAATCAGGGTTGAGATCATTACTGTGTTGCTCAGTAGTAAAGTAGTAAATTCCCCTGCACTGCCTGGTTTTGGGGCAAGAGGAACACAGCGGAAGACAAATGTTAGCGTGGCACTAGCTCCCCGCCCCGCTGCTCCGCTTCTGTTTTACTCAAATAAGCAGAAGGAGCGCGTCTCGTCTGCTCTGGCTCTCATTATCACCCCACTCAGGGGAGGGGCCCAATTTCACGCCTGATTTCCCGTCTGATTCGGGTTCACGTGGGATGGGGGCACGGGGGGCACGGGGGGCACGGGGGGCACGGGGGGCTGGGTGGGGTGGAGAGTGGGATGCGGTGTGGAGGTGCTGCAACACAGCAGTGGTGCTAATGCAGGAAGGGGGTGATGGTTGGGCTGGAACGCGCGTTTTGGGAAAAGTGTGTCACGAGTGTGAGCAGGCACTGAGAGTAATCAAATAAAGGCACTGGGCTGGGAGGGTTTCAACTGGGGGGGGGCGGGGGTTGCGAGGGTCTGATCACACACTAGCGCCCCCGTATGGCCACCTGGGTCCCTGCAGTCCACCTGCTCACGTTGCACAGGAACAGTCCTCCTCTGACTCTGTCTGAGTGAGTGGAAGGATGCTGCAGTTTGACACTCTGGGTTTCACTCTTTCACTCTTTCGCACATGATCCCTCCCTCGCTCTCTCTCCCTCTCTCACATGTTCCCTCTCTCACACCCTCCCTCTCTCTCCCCTGCTGTTCCAGGCGGCCTCCTCGGCCCTCAGCAGCCTGGGCCACGTGTACACGGCCATCGGCGACTTCCCCAACGCGCTGGCCAGCCACAAGCAGTGCGTCATCCTGGCCAAGCAGTCCAAAGACCAGCTGTCGGAGGCCCGCGAGCTGGGCAACATGGGCGCCGTCTACATCGCCATGGGCGACTTCGCCAACGCCGTGCAGTGCCACGAGGACCACCTGGGCATCGCCAAGGCGCTGGGCAGCAAGCGGGAGGAGGCGCGGGCGTACAGCAACCTGGGCAGCGCCTACCACTACCGGCGGGACTTCGACAAGGCCACGTCGTACCACGCGCGCGTGCTGGAGCTGGCGCAGGAGCTGGGCGAGCGGGCGGTGGAGATGCGGGCGTACGCAGGGCTCGGGCACGCTGCCCGCTGCATGCAGGACCTGGAGCGCGCCAAGCAGCACCACCAGCAGCAGCTGGGCATCGCCGAGGGGCTGGCAGACCGGGCCGCCCAGGGCAGGGCGTCCTCCAACCTGGGTAAGTGGGGGCAGGGCAGGCGTCTCCACCTGGGTAGGCGGGGGCCATAGAGGCAGGGTGGGGCAGGGTCCTCACCTGGTAGAGCTGGGGGCCAGTAGGGCAGGTGGGGCAGGCGTCCCACCTGGTAAGAGCTGGGTGGGGAGAGGGGAGGAGGGTGAGGGGCAGGTGGGGCAGGCTCCAACCTGGTAGAGCGGGGGGGGGAAGGGGGGGGGGTGAGGGCGGGTGGGGGTCTCCAATGGAACTGGGTGGTGAAGGAGTCGGGGGGGGTGAGGGGGGGTTAGGATGGGTGGGGGGATGGTTAGGGGAGGAGGGGGGCAGATGGTGGGGCAAGTTGGGCGGCAGGCGGGGAGGCGGGGAGGTTGTTTACAGGCTGGGCTGGTCTGTGTGGTGCGGTGCAGACAGTACAGCCTGCAGCTCCTCCTCTCCGCCTCATTGGCTTTATTTCAGCAGCTGTCCTGTTCCCCCGACAGAAAGCAGCCCCGTGCTCGTCACAGGGGACACTTTACCGCTTTCATAACCGCACAAACTTTCACGCCCGTAAAATTAAACCACAGCTTTAGGACAGCGCCAAATTTACTGAAACAAAGGCTGCTGCTTTTCCTCTTCTGTTCGATAAATTTGTCCTGCGCTGCAATTTATTCACATTTTTCCCTCAGATATCCAGCCGACTTTTTAATGACATTTTGTCCCCCCCCCCCTTGTGATGAGCGCTGGCTCTCCTCCTCGTGCACATTATCTGCAGCTTTTGTGCGTTTACTTTACTTGCCGGCCGCTTCGTGGACGCTTGGAATTTTAGCGTCTGCGTCGTCTGTCAAAAACCTGTCAGGAACATGGCAGCGCTCTTCGCCGTGTCCTTCTCTCTGTGTGTAACAGATTAGAAACACTTGAATTTACAAAAAAAAAAAAAACATTCGAAAATGGACATGAATGCAACATAAAACTATGGTATGATGAGGGACTGGTATTGGACCGTTCCAAAGCTGGAATTCTCAGGTCCATGGTCTCTGAAGGTCTGATTCTGTCTTCCTAATTTTCTACTGGCTGCATTTCACACCACTGGAACCCCACTGATGACCCCTGGCCAACCCGCTCTCCCTCCCCGACCCTCATTTACAAGTGTTTTAGCACGCAAACTTCCTGCCGGCCTTCAGGAAACAGGAAGTGCATCACACCTGGAGAGCAGCTGCCAGTACGGGTGGGATAAACATCTCTGATAAGGACCATGATGCACAGATCAAACAAGGAAGCATCTGGCTCTTAGAAAGTTAGTACGCCCCCCCCCCCCCCGTGCTTGGCTGTTTGTCCCAGTGGTAAATGTTTAGCTTGCGTTTACCGACGCAGCACATCGTTCTGAAGGCCACATCGCGGGACTTCTTTTCTGTGCAGGGTGCAGTGGGAATGGTTTGAGGAGGAAGGAGTCGGGGGAGAGGGGGGGTCAGAGGGAGGGGGTTGGATGGAGAGTGTAGCGAGCTTCACCCCCCCCCCCCCTTTCCTGGTCAGTGGTTATAGCGGGTGGGGGGGTTTAGATAAAAAAGAGCTGTGCCCCTGTGTGTGAAGTAGAGGCAGCATATGATGCATTCTGGTATAAATGAAATGCATTAACTCCCCCCCCCCCCCGTCCCCCCTTAGATCTTTCACCCTACCATCACTTCTTCTGTTCCCGACTGGGAAAAAAAAAACGTCATAAATTTGTGCTAAATGAATCCCCCCCGCTAGAGATAAATAAAGAGAAGAAGAACAGAATTTAAAATGGCCCTTTTTATCGTGAGAACTCAAGTGTAGATATCAGCGCTGTTACCGCTCTTACCTGCATGGATTAATTCCAGGTGTCAGGGCTGTCACACGCCTGTCGTGCTCCTATTAATTTCTCACGCTTTCTTTTCACCGCTTCACCCCTCCTGCTCAGATTCGATTGTTGGTGGTTCAGTAGCTTCACTTGTCAGGCTCGCGACCTCACTTCAGCGCGTGATAGGCCCACCCAACCTCTGCGAAGGGAGGGAGGGAGGGAGGGAGGGAGGGAGGAGGAGGGAGGGAGGGAGGGAGGGAGGGAGGAGAGAGAGAGAGGAGAGGAGAGAGAGAGAGAGAGAGAGAGAAGAGAGAGGAGAGAGAGAGAGAGAGAGAGAGAGAGAGAGAGAGAGAGAGAGAGCATTGCAGCAACAGTTATGATTGTCAGGTAAAAACTAAAATTTTAAAATAATCTTCCCTGCATTGTCCACCTCACACAACACTCCCCCCACCGCCCAAGTTTCACTGACACTGGGTTTGTCATTATCCAGTTTGTACTACGCGTGCTCACCCTTCAGTGACTCAGTGACTTTCCTGAAGGGCGGAGTCCGTGTCCTTCTCTGCAGTGCCGCACTGGTGCGCTTTAATGGAGGTCTTACACACACACACACACACACACACACACTGTCCTCATCACTCACACGCATGACCTTCACCGCACAGTCCCCGTGTGGAGTCCTGCTCCCAGCAGCCCGTCGGCAAGGCAACGTAACTGCCACATCACCAGAGAGCGTGTGCCACATCACCAGAGAAAGAGTGTGTGCCGCATCACCAGAGAGAAAGCGTGTGCCGCATCACCAGAGAGAGAGCGTGTGCCGCATCACCAGAGAGAGAGCGTGTGCCACATCACCAGAGAGTGAGCGTGTGCCGCATCACCAGAGAGCGTGTGCCGCATCACCAGAGAGAGAGTGTGTGCCACATCACCAGAGAGTGAGCGTGTGCCGCATCACCAGAGAGCGTGTTCCGCATCACCAGAGAGTTCCGCATCATCAGAGAGAGAGCGTGTGCCGCATCACCAGAGAGCGTGTTCCGCATCACCAGAGAGCGTGCGACACAGAGAGCGTGTTCCGCATCACCTCCTCTGTGCGTTTGCCTGTGCGCAAGGCGACATCACCACCATCCTGTCCCTGTTCGATCGGCCCTGTGTGAGAGCAGGAAGTGGGTGGAGATAAGAGGGCAGACGGTGGAGAGCGGCCGGCGCGCTGGAGGGCAGCGGGAGTGATTCTGTTTAACGAAGTGTGTGCGGGCACTTCAGAGAGAGAGAGAGAGAGACAGAGAGAGCGCCGCTCATTACTGGCCACTCTCAGCTCTCCCGAGCAATTTCAAACAATCATGGACGAGCGCCCGCTAACCGCCGCTAGCGGAGCCGGCCCCAGAGAGGCAGCCGCTGGCCCGCCGCTAAGGGAGCCGGCCCCAGAGAGGCAGCCGCTAACCCCGCTAAGGGAGCCGCCCCAGAGAGGCAGCCGCTGGCGTTCAGAGCAGCAGGCTTAAATCATCCCCGGCGATCTCGTCCTGGGCGCCGGATTCCTGCGCTCAACCTCTTCTTTACCAGGTCGGTTACGGAGAGTAACATTATGGGAAGGTTGTCGGGGGTGAGGCCCGGTGCATTATGGGCAGGTTGTTGGCAGATCGGGGGCAAGCCCCGGTGCATTGTGGGCAGGTTGTTGGCAGATCGGGGGTGAGCCCCGGTGCATTGTGGGCTGGTTGTTGGCAGATCGGGGGTGAGCCCCGGTGCATTGTGGGAAGGTTGTCGGGGTTAGCCCCGGTGCATTGTGGGCAGGTTGTTGGCAGGTTGTCGGGGGCGAGCCCCAGTGCATTGTGGGCAGGTTATGGCAGTGTGATGGGTGTCGCTGCCCTGTACACGCTCAGTCTCTCCTGTTGATTGGAATCTGCTGCTGCCTGACGGCTGGGTAATTGAAACTGACTTGATGAATCGCTTAATTACCTTTAATAGCTGATTCACACAGAACTGAATCATGAAGATAAGACATAGAATCTGAGGGGGGGCTTCGGAAGGAAATGGTCTTTTAATTAAGCCGCCGATGTTGTCTCACCATCTTCACCCCCCACCTCTTTACAAAGAATTTTAGTTTTTTTCGGGGGGGGTCGTTGTAATTTTGACCTTCCTTCTCATTCAATTTCTTCTATGTCATTTTAACTTTGGAAAGCTCCTTGAATAAAAGCAATGGGCCGGATGCCAGTGGGCCTACTGTTATTTTTTTTGTCAGGGTGTGAAAATGCTGTTCCGCGCGACGTTGAGGGACTCTTCTTTAAAGCCGGGAGGGGGGGGGCTGTGCCCCTGTGTGTGAAGGAGAGGCATTCTGGGATAGATGGAACACAGGTTTAGGGAGTATTGGTGAAGGCCGGCGGGCCGACGCGTCTCCGTGAGCAGACGCTCCGCTGTGACCTGCGCTCTCAGCGGCCTGTGGAGGATAATAAAGCATCGCGTTATTGCAGCTGCGCTCGTTTCATTTTCCATTAAGGCCAACTTACCCCACGGCCACCAATATTTCACACTAAATATTAATCTTTAATATCTGGGCGGAGACCAAAGCCATGGCGATACAGGAAGCTCATCTTTCTCCCCCCCCACATTGCGATATCTGGTTCTGCTGGTTCTTGCCGGACTGAAGCTAACGATATTAATTATCCGGCAACTCCCATTGTTCTGATTCGGTTTCCCGGGGAGACGGGTTCTGCTGAGGTGCGGGAAATAAACAGCCGGTCGAAACCGAGAAGCAAACAAGCGGATTTTGTGTTGCCATCTGGTGCGCCCCCCCCGAAGAGCTCCTTTCCCCTCCGGTTTGCTTGCTTTTCATTTCCGTAAATCGCCTCCTGTTGGCCCCCCGTGCGAACAAGCGCTGTTGTTCTGCTTCTTTGTCACGTGGGTGTGGGTGTGGTCTTGCGTGGGACCTACGCCCCCTGCAGGGCAGGAGGAGAGCGAGCAGGTGAGTTGAGAAATCCCTGCAAGGGGCCCGAGAACTGAGAACCCCCCCCCTCTCTCAGCTCTCAGTTTGGAATGATCCATTTTTCAGGCTCTCCAGGGGTGGATTCCAAGCAGAAGGTGGAAGGTTCCATTTGCACTAACACCTGTATGTATTCTTTTTGCTTGGCAATCCATTTACACTGTTGGACCTTTGGCGAAGCAATTCAGGTAAATTTATGAATGGAGGGTGTAGCGGCAGTGCCCCTCCTGGGAGTTGAACCGCAGCCTCTGAGTCGCAAGCCCCAGTTCATGAGGCACCACGGCACACGGCAGCTGTTTCGCGGGGATCTGGGCACGGACAGTGATTGGTCGGGGCCTCGACGCGAAGCCAAGCCTGCGGGCGGCGGGTCTCTGAGCGGCGCCGGACGCGCGGAAAGATTCGTCAGCGCTAACGAGGCTAGCGGAGCAGTGTAAGGGCGGCTGGGAGGGGGGAGAATTAAAGCGTAAAAAGACCTCATTGATCCAGTCCCCGGCCCGGACTGTCCCTCATTCTCTCATTCACAGCAGTTATTACTGCGCCGCCACCGCTAATCATACACATGTAGCTACACCGCCAACATGGCCGCTGACCACACCGCCAACATGGCTGCTGTCCACACCGCCAACATGGCCGCTGTCCACACTGCCAACATGGCCGCTGTCCACACTGCCAACATGGCCGCTGTCCACACTGCCAACATGGCCGCTGTCCACACTGCCAACATGGCCGCTGTCCACACTGCCAACATGGCCGCTGTCCACACTGCCAACATGGCCGCTGACCACACCGCCAACATGCGCTGACACACGCCAACATGGCCGCTGTCCACACCGCCAACATGGCCGCTGTCCACACCGCCAACATGGCCGCTGTCCACATCGCCAACATGGCCGCTGTCCGCATCGCCAACATGGCCGCTGTCCACACCGCCAACATGGCCGCTGTTCTCCATTTGCTGGCTGAGGGCGGTATAGCGAGCATGACAGGGGTGCGTTCAGCTAGAAACAGAGCCACAGTGTGCCCCACCAGATATAAACATCTTATGCATGTGTTATAACTGGTGTGTATACATGTTATAACACCTGCGTGTATAATAGTGTATAATAATAATAATAATAATAATGGTCACCTGACCCAAAATAAAAGTATGGGAAGAGAGAACGAGGCCTGAATGTAGGCTGGCATGTTCCCGAAACACTCAAACACCCCCCAGTCCCACAGTCCTCTGTGTGTACTATCCCATCCATTGTACCCTGAGACAAAAACAAAACCACAGCATTCTCACACTGCTGGAGCAAACCCCACTATGGGGGGGGGGGACTGCCAGCCAGCTCACTGAACGCTCCAACAATCACTGACCCTCACTGAGCTTTCCGGCAAATTCCTTTTCCCACAACCAGGGAATAATGGCTGGAAACCAAAAAAACAACAACAAAAAACAAAACAAAAGCTGCCGTTTGAGCCTGCAACCTGTAACGTCTGAGCCACAAACCCAGCTCAGTGACCATTATACCACTACGCCGCTGCCACAGGTTGCACGCTTGGGCTGTTCAGACAGACTCACGTCCGCAGCAAACACGACACAAGCGTTTTTTAAAGAGGAGGTGCGTTTGGAGAAGGACTGAGAGCAGCTGCCTGGGTCAGGACTCTACTGAGCATGTGCAGGGACAAGATACTTTCAATCTTTACCATGTCTCTCCCTCCTCCTCTCTCTTTCCCTCTTTCTCACTCCACCTCCTTTCTTTCTGTTTTATTTCTCTCTCGTTCACTCGCTCGCTGGTTCACACACCCTGCGTCTCTCTCTAATTTAAAGCGGCTTTATTGGCATGACAAGTGCAATATATTACCCTGCCAAAGCGCACAAGAGCAGCACATTAATTAACAGAGAATTATAACAATAACAGTGCGGTGGAGGATATTATTTAACTATTCAAATAAATTCTCTCAATAATTAGCTTCTGCTGTAACCTATCATTGGGACATACTCTGCCTGCTTCTTTCACTAGCGCTACCCGCATCCCACCTGACCCTCAGGAACCAATCAGATTCGGGGAAGGCTGATGGCTCTCTAGGGAGTGTGTGCATTATGGGGTGGACTCAAACTCTCCCTACTTCCATACCTGAGTTCCGGGTGTACGTTAGCTTCACCTGCGACGCAGGTGTTGGTGGTAGTATGCCTGGAATAAGCACAGGTCCTCATCCACCAGCCGACACAGGCATATTGGTAGACGCCCGATTGGTTTCACAGGCAGACGTTTAATCAGAAGGCATGACTGAAGAATTAGGACCCGTGCCTTCACGCCTGACCGGGCTGGTAGTAGTGCTCTCTCCCTCTCCCTCTCCCTCTCCCTCTCTCTCTCTCTCTCTGTCTCTCTCTCTCTCTCTCTCTCTCTCTCTCTCTCTCTCCCCCCTCCTCTTTGCCTCCTAATAGTTCTGCTGTGGTGGAGGCGATATTTAATAAAGGCGTGAAAAATAATAATAATGAAAAGCTGTGGTCTCTGAGGCGTGGGGCCGGGAATCGATGGGAAATCGAATCCGATTCGCGGCTTTTACGGGGCGCGGGGTGCCGGCGGGTCTCGTAAGTCATTACGCTTCTGCGGCCGGTCCAGCGGACGCCATTCTGTCTCCGGGCTAAATTAAAAAAAAAAAAAAAAAAACACCTTTTTTTAGCGTTTTTTTTTCAATTTTTCTCTCGTTTGGAACGACAAATTTTGTTCAGTCTCAGCCTCAGTCATCGCCCTCTGTGCTGTCGGTGTGAGGCCCCCCCCTACGTACATTTTTAAAAACACCTTTTTTTAGCGTTTTTTTCCCCCTTTTTCTCTCCAGTTTGGAACAACAAATTTTGCTCAGTCTCAGCCTCAGTCATCGCCCTCTGTGCTGTCGGTGTGAGGCCCCCCCCTACATACATGCACTGAACAGAGAGCCCCCACCACCCCCCCCCCCCTTTAAAAAATGTTTTTGCAACATCGGGGTGCTGTGATGTGGCCAGTCTGAGCAGCAGTGTGGAGCTCCCCGCTCACTCAAGGTTTCGGTCATGGGAGTTTTTCCCTCATGAGAATCGGAGCCCTGTGGGGATTTGTGGTGTAGGGGGCGGGGGGAGGAGTTGGGCGTGAGCACATCCAGCGTGTGTCTCCTGTTCTGTTTCCCCAGTTCCCCCGGCTGTGAGGTGGACATGTGTAGCAGGGGTCGGAGGTCGTGTGAACATCCACTCCGGAATGTGACATCACCCCTGCAGAGGCACTGTGGGTGTGATTGGTTGCCTGAGCCGGGGACCCTGGTGTTTATCTGGGGCTAATCGCGTCTCTGGCTCGTAAAAGCTCACAGCAGCCGACCTGACCCCCTGGAACACCTGTGGCTCTGACATAAGCTGACCCTGCCTACGGGTGTGTGTGTGTGTGTGTGTGTGTGTGTGCTGTGCACTGTGTGCTGTGCGCTGCGTGTGTGTGTGTGTGTGTGTGTGCGTGTGTGTGCGTGTGTGTGCGCTGCGTGCTGCGTGCTGTGCGCTGCGTGGGTGTGTGTGTGTGTATGCGCTGCGTGTGTGTGTGTGGTGTGTGTGTGTGTGTATCACGTGTGGGTGAGACGAAGCAGTGTGTCATGTGTGGATGCGCTGCGTGGTGTGTGCAGGGTGAGTCGCTTCGTATGCAGCATCCGCAGGTGTGTTGCCTCGAAGTGACGGCGCTGCAGGTCCGGATGTGTGGTGTGTGTGTAGCACGGGGGCTGCACAGCGAAAGCAGGAGTCCATTGAAAAGTGGACGCTGTCACGGTGGACGCATAAATCGTCAGGCAGCATCAGGACAGCCCTTAGTCAGCCTGGGTACAAGTGCCTGAACACTCAGGCCGGCTTGTTGTCGTGTGTCTGAACACCCCCACACAGTGCTGCTCCTTCGGGGGGGCAGGTTAATCCAAACTGTGTTAAGGAAGGGTTAAACTGCGGAAGGATTTTGGGGGGGGGGGTACCGGCGGTATCGCCCCCACACAGCCGCGGGACGGCTTTTGTTCTGGGAAATCCTCTTAGCCATCTGCCTCGGGCCTGGACCCCATCGAGCTCGGAGCAATTACACACCAAGTTAGCGGAGCGGCTCGGCACTGCCCAAAAACCACCCCCCCCCCAGCCCCTGAGCCCCCCCCCGCTCCTGCTCTGTGCTTAGGGGTGCAGAAAGAGGAAGTGCCTTTACCTCCTCCTTCCTGTCTGCGCCGTCCGGTCTGATCCATCAGAAACATCAGCCATGAATTTTTTTATTTTATTTGTTATGGGGCTTTTTTTTAAACAGAAAACTGGGACAGGCCTGACCCCTGGAATAGCCAGAAAAGCCGTTTATTGCGCTGTTCTGTCCCGAGTCCCACCGGAATCATTCCCGGCAGTTTTCCGGTGACTGGGTCGACGGATCGCTAGGTCTCCGGCGTCCCGGCCTGGGGGGCTGCTGGGGGGCTGCTGGGGGGGGGATTAGGGGAGATGGCGCTCACGGATCTCAGCGCTGTGTCTATGGACAGGCTCGCTGATGACGGGAGAGTGAAGCGTCATGGCAACAAAAAAAATGGGTGGAGCTGGAACAAAGCTTCCAATCACCAATGGGCTAACTACTTTCAACCATTAAGCAGGTTTATAACCAACGCAGTGATTATTAGTGGCTCTGATCAGTGAGCAACCGGCAGCGAATGGAGGGGATCATTATACTGCCACACACATCTTTGTCAACCTTCTCTTGGTTGGTGATAACAAGCCAGCCCTCCCCCCCTACCCTTGACTCCACATCCGAAGTACCCCCCCCCCCATCCAGTCTGCTTTAGACTCTAGAGCTGCTGCCCTGGGGGGGGGTAGGGGGATCATTCCTGTAAATCAGTGGGAGAGGGAGAGCCTAGAGCCTAATCCTCTTAACCAGCAGTGAGAGGAGTCAGTTTCACAGCTCCTCTCCTGACCTGCAAACCCCCCCCCCAAACACACACACCCCCTCAACACCCCCCCCAAACGCACACACAAAAACACCCCCTCAACACCCCCCCCCCCAACACACACAACACACCCCTCAACATCCCCCCCAACAACACACACAAACACACCCCCTCAGCACCCCCTCCCCCTCACACACACGAACACACCTACCTCCCCAAATACACATACACACCCCCTCAGCACCCCCACACACATACACAACACACACCCCCTCAACACCCCCCCCCACAAACGCACACAAACACACACCCCTCAGACACCACCCCCCTCCCCAAATACACACCCCCCAACACCCCCTCAACACCCCCCCCACACACAACACACAACACACTCCCTCAGCACCACCCCTCCTCCCCAAACACACACACCCACTGAACACCCCCCACCAACACTACTCCCACACACACGCACACATGTGCACACACACACTCACACGCCCACACACACACACACAGGCCCAGGTCATCCTGGCAGTGAGTCACAGAGACACAGCTGTCTGGCTGCACACTCAGCAGATTTTCCCAGCTGTGTTTGAGAAGCAGAGGTCAGCTCCAGCCACACGGGGTCCCCAGCTGTAGCTGATACGCATCACCCTGAGCTCGCTGTGCCTGACCTTCGCACCACCACCCCCCCAGTGAGGGCCCCCCCTCCTCAGCTACTGAAGACCAAGACAGGAAATCCTGTTCCTGGACCTCTTTCCAGCTCCTGCGTTGTGATGTTGTCATTTTTTTAACCTTTAAACTGTCCTTCAGCCATTACATGTGCTGTATATTTGTCCTTCCAAAATTTATAAATGGGGAAAATAATAAAATTTCCTTTTGATGTAAAGTATTTTTGAACAGGGGGACTGGAGGACAAAATTCTTTTAGTGAATAATACCTTCAGATAGACAGCCCGCCACACTGAGCCATGCTAGCGTTTAGCTGGCAGGCTAGCAGAACGATTGGGATGGATAGCATGGAGCAAGCGGATATTCCCGTTTGTTCCAGATGTGTCTGTTTCTCATTCCTACGAGGGAGCGAGATGGATACTGAGCAGGAACAACGATTTTCCGTCACCCTCCCCAAAAACCATGTCCGGGCGTGACCTTTCCCTCAGCCAGGACAGACAGGACGGAGCGTGATTACCCAGAAGGCCTTGCAGAACGACCGTGTGGAGAAATACCGTGTGGTTGGTCATGCAGGCTAATGGGCTGTTGTGCTTATTTCCATGGCTTTCCTTCCTGCTTTTTCAGTCCCGCAGGACGTAAATATAAAGTCTGAGTCACTCTGTGCGTCTGTGTGAGAGTGAAGATTACTCATGCGCTGGTCTCTGGTCTTAACTGAGTCTCCGTGTCTCTGCGCAGTCTGAGCCTGTGTCTCCGTGTCTCTGTGCAGTCTGAGCCTGTGTCTCCGTGTCTCTGTGCAGTCTGAGCCTGAGTCTCCGTGTCTCTGCGCAGCCGTGCAGTCTGAGCCTGCGTGTCTGCGCAGCCGTGCAGTCTGAGCCTGCGTGTCTGCGCAGCCATGCAGTCCAAGATTATCCGGTCACTTCAGTCTATGGTTCTTTAGCGGAAGCTCTAAGTCAGTGATTGTGGCTTCTGTGCTGTTTGTTGTGTGTGTGTGCGTGTGTGTGAGTGTGTGTGTGTGTGTGTGAGTGTGTGTGTGTTCGGCTGTGCCTTAGTTTACTGGCTAATCTTCAGCTTGATTTCAGGATTTGCAAACAAAACAAAACCCTCATTTCCACCTGCTGGCATCCCACAAAGTTTTCTGTGTGTGTGTGTGAACTCACACTGCTCCTCCCCAAAGTCAAACAGGATCATCCCTCCACCCCCCCCCCCCAACCCGCTCCCATCTGTAAAACCTCCCTGCTGTGTTTATCAATGTCACCCCTCTACCCCAAATATTCATCTGCGGGGCAGTTCTGTGGGGCGCGGGGCCTGGCCTGGAGCCGAGAGAGCTGGCGGGTGCTGGGGGGGGGATTAAGGAAAGCAGCTGCATTCTGTCGTAGGTCCCGGGTCCAGCCCCCCCCCCCCACCCTTCCCACCAAATCCAAGCCTGTCGGAGGGGAACATCAGAGCCAAGCACCTAACTGGGTTTTACAGATTTTCGCTAATCTCTCTGGACCTTCTCCGATCGACCCAAAAACAAAAACAGGAACACAATGCAGCGCAGTGAAAAATTAAGCGGATTATTGACCAAAAAAAATGAGTCCCAGTTATAAATTAGTGCCTGGAGAGCTGTCGGGTGGCTGGCTTTTGGGTCTTGAAATTGGCGGCCAATTCAGAAGCCAGGTGAACTGAGATTGAACAAAAAGTGCTGGCAGATTTGCTGGCAGATCCAGGCTGTGTCCGCCACAACCTTCATCCCCCTCCACCCCCCCCCCCGAACGCCTGGTCTCTGTGATCTGTGATCTGCTTCAGCCGCTGAGCTGTAAGTGTACTGAGCCAGATTAATGCTTCCCCTGCACTTTTTATTTTTATTTTTTTAAAAAGCATTTCCATCATAAGTCATCATTATCCCACCAAAACAGTCTTCTGTGCCTCTCTGTGTCCTTCCCTCTCTCTCTCTCTCTCTCTCTCATTGTCTCTATCTCTCTTTCCCTCTCCCTCTCTCTGTCTGTCTCTCTCTCTCTCTCTCTCTATCTCTCTCTCTCATTGTCTCTCCCTCTCTATCTCTGTATCTCTCTCCCTCTCCCTCTCTCTGTCTGTCTCTCTCTCTCATTGTCTCTCCCTCTCTATCTCCGTATCTCTCTCTCTCCCTCTCTCTTTCTCTGTCTCCTCTCTGTGTGCTCGTTCAGGAGACAGGCGGGCCCCGGTGTCATGATTTGTAATTATTATTTTATGGGTAATAGAGTGATACCAGCCATTCCCGAGTCCTTGTTCTTTTCTCCTTCAAAACAAAGAAGAAAAAAAGCGAACAACAAGAACAGCAGCAGCAGCAGCGGCGCATAATGTCTGTACAAAGGCAGGGCCCCGGGAGCGCGTTCTGGAGCTTTGCCAGTTTCTGGATATTTGATATTTGAGATTTTTCATTATTTATTGATTCTTCTGCTCTAATCTCGGCCCAGAGTGCCTTGCGCTGCTTTCCGAAGCTGTCACTCACGCGCTTCTCGCGTCCCGCTGGTGCTCTCCTTCTGTCGAGCTCTCCGTGCTTATGCCAGATTATTATGAAGCGATCGTTAAAGAAAGCGCACGCAGCCATCTGACTCCCCCCCCATCCATTACGCCGGGATTACTGGGTGTTGTAGCGTCTTAAAATATGGATGTTTGTTTTGCCTGTGAAGCGCGCGTGAGTGTTTTTTTTTGTCTTCTCTCTTCTGGAGCACATCTCGCGCCCGTGTGTCGTGGTTCTCCCACCCCGAGTCTCAGCCCAGATGGGCCGGTTAGCGCTGAAAGAATCGGATGGCGGGCGGGCGAGAGAGAGAGAGAGTGAGAGAGCGAGCGAAAGAGAGACAGAGTGAGAGAGCGAGCGGGTGGGCGAGTGAATGAGTGAGAGAGCGAGCAAACGCAGTTTCTGACGGCTTCTCCCCGCCCCTGTCCCTGCGCCCCGCAGGCATCATCCACCAGATGAAGGGGGACTACGAGACCGCGCTGAAGCTGCACAAGGCGCACCTCTCCATCGCCCAGGAGCTGAGCGACTACGCCGCGCAGGGCCGCGCCTACGGCAACATGGGCAACGCCCACAACGCGCTGGGCGCCTTCGACCAGGCCGTGCGCTACCACCGCCAGGAGCTGCAGATCAGCATGGAGGTCAACGACCGCGCCTCGCAGGCCTCCACCCACGGCAACCTGGCGGTGGCCTACCAGGCGCTGGGCGCCCACGACCGCGCCCTCCAGCACTACCAGAACCACCTGGCCATCGCCCGCGAGCTGCGGGACGTCCAGAGCGAGGCGCGGGCGCTGGGGAACCTGGGAAACTTCCACTGCTCCCGGGGCGAGTTCCCTCAGGCCGTGCCCTACTACGAGCAGTACCTGCGCCTGTCCCCCGACCTCCAGGACATGGAGAGCGAGGGCAAGGTGTGCCACAACCTGGGCTACGCCCACTACTGCCTGGGCGGCTACCAGGAGGCGGTCCGGTACTACGAGCAGGACCTGGCGCTGGCCAAGGACCTGCACGACAAGCTGAGCCAGGCCAAGGCCTACTGCAACCTGGGCCTGGCCTTCAAGGCGCTGGGCAACTTCGCCAAGGCCGAGGAGTGCCAGAAGTACCTCCTGTCCCTGGCGCAGTCGCTCGGCAACCAGCAGGCCCGCTTCCGAGCCCTGGGCAACCTGGGCGACATCTTCGTCTGCAAGAAGGACGTGGGCGGGGCCATCCAGTTCTACGAGCAGCAGCTGGCGCTGGCGCACCAGGTCAGAGGTCGTCCGGCCCGGAGACTTGCCCCCAGAATCGTTTAATGCTTTAGCAGGAAGGTTTTTTTGGCAGGGTTCCTTCCTTTTCTTGGGGGCCAGACTCTTTCAAAAAAAAATTTCTTATGGCCCAAACATTTTCCCACTTCCCATTTATAAATCACTGCATGAGTAATATTTACTGTGTGTGTGTGTGTGTGTGTGTGTGTGTGTGTGTATGTAAACCACTAGGTGCATTCTTCAAATGTGAAGATGTGAAATGTATGGCTAATTGCACTGTCACTTCGTGGATACTGTGTAAATGCACACTTTGTTTTTTTAATAAATCTGAACACCCACTACTAATCCTACTATTGGCTGAGATACTAATGGCTGCTCACTGCCAAGCCTTTCTGTGCGTACCTTTGTAAACCACTCTGGATAAGAACACCTGCTGGGTACTTACTGTAGCGGTTACTGTACAATATAGCACTCTTCTTCTGTGGTGGTCGATTCCAGAGGTGTCACTTCAGTCCTCCCGTTACCCGGGCGATGACTGTCTCCCTTCCCTCTGTGTCTCTGGGCAGGTGAAGGAGCGCAAGATGGAGGCGTGCGCGTACGCCGCCCTGGGTGCGGCCTACCGGCTGACTCAGAAGTACGACAAGGCGCTGGGCTACCACACCCAGGAGCTGGAGGTGTACCAGGAGCTGGGCGAGGTCCGGGGCGAGTGCCAGGCCCACGGGCACCTGGCGGCGGTCTACATGGCGCTGGGGAAGTACACCATGGCCTTCAAGTGCTACGAAGAGCAACTCGAGCTGGGCCGGCGGCTGAGGGACCCCGGGGTGGAGGCGCAGGTCTACGGCAACATGGGCATCACCAAGATGAACGTGAACGCCATGGAGGACGCCATCGGCTACCTGGAGCAGCAGCTGGCCACGCTGCAGCAGCTGAGCGGGAACGAGGCCGCGCTGGACCGGGGGCGGGCCTACGGTAACCTGGGCGACTGCTACGAGGCGCTGGGCGACTACGAGGAGGCCGTGAAGTACTACGAGCGCTACCTGACCGCGGCGCAGAGCCTGGGCCGCCCGCAGGACCAGGAGAGGGCCTACCGCGGCCTGGGGAGCGCGCACAGGTTCGAGCCCCGGCCCGGCCCGCCCGGATGCGGTGCCACACGTGTGCAGGGTAGTGATTGGAGGAGTCTCACAAATTCCGTTGAGGGGTGGGGCTTCAACGAGCTGTCAATCACTTTCTCCAGATTTTTCAGATTAAAATGTGTTTTGCTGGCATGGTGTGGATGCATGCGCTTTTTTGGACTTTTGTGCCATTTCAGCACTAAATCACCCGATTCCACGAATGAAGTCCTTAATTTCTGGGCGCAATGAAGGCAGTAGTTAAATCTGGTGGTTTGGTGCTGGGATTGAACAAAATCCCGTTCTTGGGCAACATTTGCGTTTAAAATTCGGCCGTCAGCAGACTCCCTTATCCAGAGCACCTTACTCAGATTACATTCTTAGCTGAAATCCGTTTATACGGCTGGATATTTGTACAAGAAGCAATTCAGCTTATGCACTTTGCCCGAGGGTACAGCGGCTGTGTCCTAGCTGGGAATCGAACCCGCAACCTTTGAGTGACCTCTGGCGTAGGAGGGCGTATCCTTGGATTACTGGGAACCGGTCGGTTGATGTGATTACTGTCTTTAGATGGTTGTGCAGGGCGTGTTTGTCAGTTTGTATTGACCCAGATGGGGGGGGACCCCTGTTCCCAAGGTTACTCACCGCTCCCGGGTTTAAGGCCTCTCTGGCCCTGTAAGCTGCTTTATTGGATCAGCGCTGAGGGCCCAGTCCTTTTACATGGCGGAGTTAGATGGCGGTTGCTGGTGCAGAGGGGCTGTAGGCTCTGTAGGACGTCTCTCTCTCTCGCCCGCCTCTTCACCGTGAGACGCGCCCGCTGCCGTTTGGGCGGAGTCTGTCCCCGGCGCGGAACACGGCTCAGCCGCAGGACCGCTGTTCTGGAATATTCCCTCCCCGAAACACAGGCAAAACGCAAGCAAAACACAGGCATTACAATGAGAACCCCCCCTGCCCCCCCCCCCCCTTCGGTCCCCCTGAGCTGTCAGCCTGACAGGACGCCGTCTCCATCCTCTCTACACCATCCCTCAGTCCCAAGGTCCTGTCAAGACACCGTGTGACAGTAAAACATGTCATCAACACTGCAGCCCCCCCCCTCACACCCTCCTACACCCCTCCCTCCCTCCCCATCACCCCGCTCCTAACCCCACTCCCTCCCCACCTCACCCCCAATCCCCATCCCTTCCCCATCACCAGCCATAGCAGTATTCCCCTTCTACATTCAAAGAAAAACAAAAACACTCCAAAAAAAAAAAAAAAAAAACAATGAAAAGAAGAAGAGAACTCAAACAGGAGTTCATTAGCGAGGCTGAATTAGGAGCTCCGTGTTCCATTCGTACTGGAATGAGGCGGTGCTCCCCGAGCGGAGAAGCGTCCCGCCATCCCCGCCATCCCCGCGATCTCCGCCATCCCCGCCATCCCCGCCATCCCCGCGATCCCCACCATCTCCGCCATCCCCTCTGACTGAACAACATGGTGCACGCTTTTTATTCTCCTTTAATAGAGCGCCACTGCCGGCTCTGTGCGCTGCAATTAGATAATGGAGTCCACGCCCCCCGCCCCCCCCCCCGCGCTCCAGAGCTCAGAGATACGAGCTGCACACGGGCTGCAGATCCGATGCCGTTTCGCCGGGCGATGGAACCGAAACTGCGTTCTCCACTCCTGCGTTCTGGGAATTTGTAGTTCACTGGGATGTTTTAATCTTTCTCCTGCCTTTACTCCACCGTGTTTATTTACACAATATTAACTTTTTTTGTTTTTAAAAAGCATGATGCAGTTTCTGCGTACAGCTCCAGTGTGGAAATACTGTTGTGTTTTTGCCACATTAAAGATTAAAGACTGCGTGCATTTAGAGAGGGAGAATACAGGGTGAGTTAGCGGTGATTCGCTTGGCTTAGTGCTCTGAAGCCCTTTTGTTTTACTGTAATATCCTTGAGCGTCCATTTTGGCTCAATGGAGGTTCATACGTGGCCTGAAGGCCTAGGAGTTTTGGGCATCTGTCCTTTCCTGGTCACACGGCAGCAGATTGTTTTGGAACAACTTGCGCCTCGGCATCAGAGCCGACTCTTCAGAACTCGCGGTGGATGGAATGTGTTGACGTTGGCTTGATGCTAACTGGCACGCGCTTCGCAGGATGAGAAATCTGTTCGGTTTCTCTCGGCTTGTTTTACAAACCGAAACCCTGCTGTCGCGAACATCTGGTTTTTGGGAGCGATGTTGCCATGGCTGCCGACAGGGAGAGTGTGTGCAGGTGTGACGCTGATTCTTCGACACGTCGCGGATCGTTGCTCTCTGTTTAAGATAAATGCAACGTTCTCGGCAAATTGCAGCATAATTGTGGCAAAGAGGCCTTGCATCCTGAACGCACCCCATTTGGCAGAACAGGAGGTTCAGTGAGCTCTATAGCAGTTCACTCCCTATAAGAGCACAGCCAATGAGGAGGGGTCCCTAGGGTTTTGGCCCCGCCCTCTTCCCCTTTTCCCGCCAATCTGACATTTCTATTTAAATTTATGTATTTAGCTGATGCTCTTAGGTGTAAGTACGTATAACAAGACTAGAAAAACAGCCACATTTAATTAATCACAGACAAATCTCAGTCAACTGTAGAAACAAGCACAATTTTTTAAAATACCCCTTTGAGTCTGACTAATAGAATGAGCTGAATTAACGATTGCGTTTGAGCTGGTCCTGTTGTGTGTGCCGCGTGCCTGAAGTTTGTCCGAACAGGAAGTTACATGAGCTCATACTAATTTTCACTGTACACCTGAACAGCCAATAGGAAGTGGCGGAGTGTTTTCTGACCGCGCCCCCTGGGCTCTGTCGCCCCCTGCAGGGCGATGGGCAGCCTGCAGCAGTCGCTGGTGTGCTTCGAGAAGCGGCTGGTGGTGGCGCACGAGCTGGGGGAGAGCGGCACCAAGGCGCAGGCGTACGGCGAGCTGGGCAGCCTGCACAGCCAGCTGGGAAACTGCGAGCAGGCCATTTCCTGCCTGGAGCGGCAGCTGGCCATGGCCCGGGAGACGGCCGACCGTCCGCTGGAGGGCGACGCCAACTGCGGCCTGGGCGCGGTGTACCAGCTGATGGGCGAGTACGAGACGGCGCTGCAGTGCCACGCCCGCGACCTGGAGATCGCCGAGGAGACGGGCAGCGCCGGCTGCCAGGGCCGCGCCTACGGCAACCTGGGCCTCACCTACGAGTCGCTGGGCAACTTCGAGCGCGCCGTGGTGTACCAGGAGCAGCACCTGAGCATCGCCGCGGAGACCAACGACCTGGCCGCCAAGACGCTGGCCTACAGCAGCCTGGGCCGCACCCATCACGCGCTGCAGAACTACGCGCAGGCCGTCATGTACCTGCAGGAGGGTGAGTCACTGTGTGAGTGTGTGTGTGTGAGAGACTGTGTGTGTGTGTGTGTGTGTGTGAGAGACTGAGTGTGTGTGTGAGTGTGTGTGTGTGTGTGTGTGACTGTGTGTGAGAGACTGTGTGTGTGTGTGTGTGTGTGTGTGTGTGTGTGTGACTGTGTGTGTGTGTGTGAGAGACTGTGTGTGAGGACTGTGTGTGTGTGTGTGTGTGTGTGTGTGTGTGTGTGTGTGTGTCTGTGTGTGTGTGTGTGTGTGTGTGTGTGTGTGTGTGAGAGAGACTGTGTGTGTGTGTGTGTGTGTGTGTAGAGAGGACTAGTGGTGGCCTGTGGTGAGAAGAGGCGAGTGTACCTGCAGGGGTGAGTCAGGACGTGTGTGTGTGTGTGTGTGTGCGTGCTGGTGTCTCCTTCCTCTATCGATTCGCTAACGGATGCTGTAAAAATAACGGCCGGGGCGAGCCTCCGGACGCCCGATCCCGCGATGGCGGTAACGATGGCGGTGGCGATGGCGATGGCGGTAACGATGGCAGGCGCTCGTAAAGCTGCGCAGAGGCGCTCAGGAGCGCCCCCTGGCAGGACTTTTTCTGAACTGCTGAACTGCTGAACTGCTGCTTTTTTTTTTGTTTCCAATTATTTTGAAGCTGAATTTTTGTGACAGTATGTTGTTGCTGTGTTTTCCTGTCCTTTTTGGGCCTGGATTGTATGTGTGTGTGTGTATGTGTGTGTGAGACTCAACCATAACTTGTTATTAATCCATTTTCAGTGTTCCATTAGAACTCTCTGCTCAGGTGAAACAGAAAAAAAGTGTTTATACTCGTCCTCTATAACAGAAGCCAGACTTTGTTTAGAATGATTAATTAGTCCCCGATTTCTTTTTGCACAAGAACAAGAGTCAGAATTATTAATATCGTAATTATTAATGTGCTTCCCAGATGCGCGTTTCCACGGTAACCCGCGTGGGTTGTGCGTCGCGCTTTGCTTTGCCCCAGCTCGCGCAGCTGTTCTCTGTTTGTGCTGGAGCGGATCTGGACCCTCGCTCACGGGTACGAAAATAAGTGCCGGCCTGGGATTTGAACCTGCAACCCCCCCCCCCCCTTTTTTTTTGATGAAGCGACCTGACCTCTGCCCTCAGCGCGAGAGTCATGTGACCCGGGGGAACGGGAGCGTTCCAGAACGTTCCAGCTCAATCAGGAAGTGCAGATGTGCAGACCCTGAATCAGGGCCTCATCACCAGCGCACACAGACGTCAGGCGGCTTTGCACTTCGTACAGAGAATGTTCCGTAGTGAAGCCGAAGGGCCCCCCGCTCCGCTTTGTTTAATATAATTTTCAAGTCATTATCTCGTTCTCTGTCTCTCACGGGGAGACAGGTGGGCAGGGGCAGGATGGGGGGGGGCGGGGGGGGACCTGTTGACATTGAAATATGGCACGATGCCAGCGTTTGATCTATATCAGGGCCTGTAACCTTGGGAGGGGGACCGGGGGTGACCCCCCTCCCCCCTCCACCCCCCCACTGCTCTGTTAATCACAGCTACCCCAAAATTACCCAGCAGAGCCTCCTTGTTCTCCGTGGTTCGGGGGCGGGTGTGGGGGTTGTTTGGGGGGGGGTGGGGGGGTGGGCGGAAAGGCCAGCCCTGTGCAGATAGATGAGTCTCCGTCACTGAGCTGGCTTTAAAAAGGGCACTGCCACCTTCGTCCCTGACAGCCAATTAATTCTGACTGACCTACCCAGATGTAAAAAAACTATTTTTTTTTTTAACCTCCTCCCTCCTCCTCCTCCTCATCTCTCTCACCCTCTCTCCATCTCCCTCTTCTCTCTCTCTCCCTCTACCTCTTTTCTGCCCTCTGTCGTTTCATTCCTCTTTCCCTCCTTTTTTCTGGGGCTGTGCTGCGTGTGTGTGTGTGTGTGTGTGTGTGTGGAGTGGGAGTGGGAGTGGGAGTGGGATTAGCTGGAAAGGCTCTAATTAGGAAAGGTGTTTTGCGTGAGTGGCTGCATGTGATCCTGAGGGAGAGACACACTACGCTGTTTACGCTGGTCACCCTGGCGATTTGTGAAATTGCTGATATTTTTACTTTTTTTGGATCTGTCATGGAGTTTGTAATTAGGTGCTTTGTAAGGAGGCGGGGCTTACCCTGACCATCGTAACCCCCTCATTGGTCGTTGCTATGGCGAGTAGCATCACCTTGCAGCACTCCTGGCTACGGATGTCAGTCTGAATAAGGCTGTGTGCTAAAAATACAAACCGAAAATGTGAACAGTTGGCACCAGCGCAGCCCCAGATTTTTATCAAGGACGTGGGACCCGTAACTGAGCCCCCCCCCCGTGAGCCTGGGAATCGTCCCTCTAATCTGCGGCTCGCCCCCCTGCCACAGGACGGGCCCTTAGCCTAGCGTTAGCGCCCAAGGACGCCGACGCGTGAAACATGCAGAGGGGTATTTCACACCGTCTGTGACAGGGTGTTTAAGGCAGCAAGGTCACACCTAATACACACGCTGCGCTGACTGGGCCAGCGCGCTGGCTGCTCATGAATTACAGCATCGTGTTTTCCATGGGTAATGAACGAGGGGAGTATTAAATGCATGCTATTTTAGGAACTTGGCCTTTGCTTTGACTGTGTGTGTGTGTGCGCGTGTGTGTGTGTGTGTGTATGTATGCGCGCACGTGTCTGTGTGTGTGTGTGTGCTTGTATTTCTCCTGTTTGCGTTTGTATGGACACGTGTGTGTGTGTGTGTGTGTGTGTGTGTGTGCATGTATATGTATGCGCGCACGTGTCTGTGTGTGTGTGTGTGTCTGTGTGTGTGTGTGTATGTATTCGCGCACGTGTCTGTGTGTGTGTGTGTGTGTGGGTATGTGAGCGCGCACGTGTCTGTGTGTCTGTGTGTGTGTGTGTGCTTGTATTTCTCCTGTTTGTGTCTGCTACGAGGTTGGTGCTGTTTGGTGTTTGTTTTGAGCACGTTTGCGTCCATTTTATGGACTAATGGAGCACTTTGTCTTCACTGGAATATAGATCTCAGCGCCTGACTGTGTAGCCTCCCCATAATCCTGCCGGTCTGTGAGGTGTGCGTGTGTTTGTTCAGTGACCTCGCTGTTGATCGATATTGATTGTGAAGGTACACAGGTTAGAGCTCTCTGGCAGTCCCTCATTGATACTCAGTATGTGAGTTTGTGTGTGTGTGCCTGTGTGTGTGTGCGTGCGTGTGTGCGTGCGTGCGTGTGTGTGTGTGTATGGATGGTCCTCATATTGTATATAAGATGCTGACAGGCCCCGCCCCCGTCCCTCCCCCAGGACTGCGCCTCGCGGAACAGCTGGGCCGCCGCGAAGACGAAGCCAAGATCCGCCACCGCCTGGGCCTGTCGCTGTGGGCCAGCGGGAACCTGGAGGAGGCCCAGCACCAGGTACTGACCTGCGCTAACTTAGCACAGCTGTGCACAGAGCTAACCTGCGCTAACTTAGCACAGCTGTACACAGAGCTAACCTGTGCTAGCTCTGTACACCTGTACACAGAGCTAACCTGTGCTAGCTCATGCACCTGTACACATGCTAACCTGTGCTAGCTCATGCACCTGTACACGGAGCTAACCTGCGCTAGCTCATGCACCTGTACACATGCTAACCTGTGCTAGCTCATGCACCTGTACACATGCTAACCTGTGCTAGCTCAGCACTACCGTACACAGATCATACTGTGCTGTAACTCTCTGTAACTCACCTGCACACAAGCGGCTCACTTGAGTTCCTTTGGCTGCTTAGAGAGTCGGGACTCATTTCCCTTCTACCTGGAGAGAGCCGAACACCCCCTGTGTCACTGTCCAGGGATACTGCCCCGCAGAACGCTCCCTCAACGTTTCCCAAACGTTCTTAAAACGCGCGTCAGGAAGCATCGTCCCAAACGTGCGGGGACAGACGCCTGGTGGCCCTGTTCCTCTGGCCTGTGGCTGAGACGCCTGGTGGCCCTGTTCCTCTGGCCTGTGGCTGAGGTGGGACCCTTCATGCCTGATTCCTCAACCTGCTCCACGTGACTATTTCCCGCCGTAGATGAGCTGCGAGGTTTGGATCCCAGCCCTTCAAAATCTTCATTTTGTTATTTTTTTTTTGTCCGGTGTTGGCGTGCGGTACGGGTGGGGTTTGAGTACCTAACGCTGCGGGCTCAGTTTGTTTTCGGTGTTTACCTGGCACTTTGTTTCAGGTTGCCGTAGCGTCTGATCGAGCAGATGGAGCTCGTCAGTTCCGATTTGGGCGCTCTGCCTGAAATCGGGTCCGCCGCTCGTTCTGCGAGAGAGCGGGAGGAGTCTGCTTCTCCGACGCTCGTACGCAAATCCCCGCTCTTCAGCCCGCTTCTACGCACAGGCTTCGCTTGGCGTCGTCCTCTGTGTCCTGCACACACATTGTACCTCACTGCCTCGGTCATTTGGGGCTCCCCCACCCACACTCAGAGCGGTTTCACAGACACAGATTAAGATTAGTCCTGGACTCAATCGAGTTTTCTGTGGAGAATCGCCATTCAGAATTAATCTGAGCGCGTGAAGCTGGCCCTCAGTGTAACTGCCCCTCAGGCACGTTTCCCCTTGTTTTTCTGCTATAATCCCTCGTGGGTGTGCAGCTGGAGACTGTGGTGTCTTTGCTCGGTAAGCTAAGAGGTGTGGGAGGGGAGATCAGACCCATCCCGATGGGAGCTGACCCGTAAGGTGCCTCACTGTAAAAGGCACTGATCCTGGATCAGGTTTCCCCTGTCAGTGTCCTGACCTTATCCATTATGAGGTAAACAGCAGAACTGATCCCAGGGTCAGGGCCCATATCCTGAAAGAGTTCCGGAGTATGAGTGCTGGTGTCGGGTTCAGTCCTGGCTGGGCGAGGGCTGGCTGGCTCTGACTGACCCTCTCACACAGGAGCCTCCTCTCCAGCCTGGCTCTGACTGACCCTCTCACACAGGAGCCTCCTCTCCAGCCTGGCTTCAGAGCCCATGAAAGGGGTTTAGCCGTTTCCACGGTGAACTGCCGCTGGCTTCAGGTGCCTCCCGCAGCGAGGAGGGCTGCTGCCATCTGGTGGTCAAGCCCCGGTAACGCAGGCATTCGGCCCATAGCGGTGGTCAGAAAGCACTGGTACTGTAACCGCACCTGTGAGGTTTGGAGATGTGAGGCGGGCCTGACGACTGCCTGTCTGTCTGTCTGTCCGTCCGTCTGTCTTTCTGTCTGTCTGACTGTCTGACTGTCTGTCTGTCTGTCTGTCTGTCTGTCTGTCTGTCTGTCTGTCTGTCTGTCTGTCTGTCTGACTGTCTGTCTGTCTGTCTGTCTGCTCCACAGCTGTACCGGGCGTCGGTGTTGTTTGAGACGATTCGGCACGAGGCCCAGCACAGCACCGACTACAAGCTGTCCCTGTTCGACCTGCAGACCTCCTCCTACCAGGCCCTCCAGAGAGTCCTCGTGAGCCTGGGTATGATTTCTCACTCTCTCCCTCTCTCTCTTGCTCTCTCTTACTCTCTGTCACTCCTTCTCTCTCTAGCTCTCTATCTCTATATCTCTTTCTCTCTCTCTTTATCTCTCTCTTGCTCTCTGTCACTCTCTCTCACTCCTTCTCTCTCTAGCTCTCTATCTCTATATCTCTATCACTCTCTCTTTCTCCCCCTCCCTCTCTCTCTCGCTCTCTCTCTCACTCCGCATGTGTTTTTCATCCGCTTTCTCTGCCTTCTCTCCTTCCACTTGCTTTGTGGATCCAGCAGCCTCCTGTCCTTGGCTGGTTTGGATTGTGATGTGTTGTCATTGTTACGGGCCAATAATTCCATAAAAATCATTCTTTTCTCAAAATATTTTTGTGCATGGAGAACGAGCAGCGTGTTTATTTTGCTCGGTGTGAGGTTGTCACAAGAGCTGTGTACCGTGAAAGTGTTTCATATTCATTTTAAAGGAGATGCTTTGTCCCCCCGCCCCCATGTTCCCGCGACTCTGCCCCCTCCCCCAGGTCACCATGACGAGGCGCTGGCCGTGGCAGAGCGGGGTCGAACCCGGGCCTTTGCGGACCTGCTGGTGGAGCGGCAGACGGGCCAGCAGGACTCGGACCCGTACACACCGGTGACGGTGGAGCGCGTGCTGGACATGGTCAACGGACAGCGGGCGCTGGTGCTCTACTTCTCCCTGGCCGCCGGGTACCTGTACAGCTGGCTGCTCGCACCTGCAGCAGGTGAGCGGGCCGAGAGGGGGATACTGCACCGCTCTACCAGTCTGTCCGCTCTACCTGTCTGTCCACTCTACCTGTCTGTCCGCTCTACCTGTCTGTCCGCTCTACCTGTCTGTCCGCTCTACCTGTCTGTCTGCTCTACCACTCTACCTGTCGCTCTACGTCTTCACCTGCTCTACCTGTCTGTCCGCTCTACCTGTCTGTCCGCTCTACCTGTCTGTCTGCTCTACCTGTGTATCTGCTCTGTCGCTCTATCGCTCTATCACTCTGTCACTCTGTCTTCTCTATCGCTCCACTGCTCTACCTGTGTATCTGCTCTACCTGTCTGTCAGCTCTACTTGTGTGTCTGCTCTGTCACTCTATCCCTGTGTCTGCTTAATCCATCTACAGCTCTACCATCAGCTGTGTGTAGTGCACGCTCATTGCTTAGCTGGTCAGTGTGCTTGGCTCAGTGTGGGGTCTGTCTGAGCAAGACTGTCTTTGGGCACTGTTGGAGACATATGCACACGCACGCACGCACGCTCATGCACACTCACACAGACACACACACACAGACAGACACATGCACACACATACAAACATGCAGACACACACACATACATGCAGACAAATGCAAACACACACACACAGACACAGGCTCTCTCATATACACACACACACACACGCACGCACACAGGCTCTCTCATACACACACACACACACATGCTGGTGTATCTGATCTTTGGCTGTTGTTATTGGCTGTTCTCCTAATGAAGGCAACCCCCTCTCCCCTGCAGCTCGCATCTGCTAGTGCAGCTTGGGGGGGTGGGGGGTGGGGGTGGGGGGGTGACAAAGAGCCAGCACCACCTGTTTCTGCGCTATAGGCACAGACCAGCCCCCTCCCTTTCTCACACATGCACTCACACACTCACACACGCATGCACACACATACACGCAAACACACACACACACACACACACACACACACACGTACTCACTCATGCATGTACTGACACACGACACACACTTACAATTATGCGCATATTATACACACTTCCATACACTGACATACACACTGACGGACACACACCACATGGACCTAACCCCCCCCCCCTTCATTCGATGTGTGAAACAGCAATAACCTTTAGCATTGCGAGTCCCCCTTCCTATCAACATTAGCATTAGCATTATGAGTCCCCTCAGTTTCAGCATTACATTACCATTAGCGTTGTGAGTGCATTGTATTAGCATCGTAAGTGTCCTCAGTTGCAGCATTAGCATTAGCATTGTGAATTAGCCCGAACTAGCAGCATTAGCGTTCTTATGCAGCGGCATTAGCATTAGTGTAAGACTTGCGAATGCCCTCAGTAGCAGATTGTGTAAGTTATGAAGAGGCAGCGGGTCAGTTTTTATTTAATTCCAGCCCCAGACGGAGCCGGGGAGCTGGACCGAGGCGTGTGCCGCGCGCCATGTGGTGGCGCAGGAGGGTAAATGAACATGCTGGCGGCTTGTTTGTCCTCAAACGGAGCGGCGCCGCTAAGGGGCTAATGGCTGTCTGAGCGGCGGCCATCTTTACTCGCATTAGGAAGGGAGGAGCCCCAACCCCCTCACACAGAGCAATCTGTCCCTAACCCAACCCCCTCACACAGAGCAATCTGTCCCTAACCCAACCCCCTCACACAGAGCAATCTGTCCCTAACCCAACCCCCTCACACAGAGCAATCTGTCCCTAACCCAACCCCCTCACACAGAGCAATCTGTCCCTAACACACATGCACGCGCACACACACACACGTGCGCGCACACACACACACACATACATGCATACACAGACTCACACACACGCACACACACACTCACACACACACGCGCACACACGCACACACACACACACACACACACATACACACACACATACATGCATACACAGACTCACACACACGCGCACACACACACTCACAACACACACACTCACACACAAACACATACACACACATACATGCATACACATACACACACACATACACACACACACACATACACACACACACGCACACGCACACACACACACACATGCGCACGCGCACACGCACACGCACACACACACACACACTCACACACACACACACACTTTCACACACACGCACACACACACACACGCATACATGCATACACACACACACACACACACACTCACACACACACACACACACACACTCACTCTCACACACACACACACACACACACTCACTCTCATTGCTGTACATTTAGCTGTAGAAACAGTAAGTGTGAATGATGCTTGGCTCTCAGTTAGTTGGGGTGAAAGGGAATTGGATCACAGGGGGAGAGGAAGGCTGGTTCTGTGACTCTAATTACTCTCTAATTATCCCTCTCTTCTTTCCCTTCGCCTATGATCTCCATCCCAATTCCCTTCCCTTCCATAATCCCTCCATCGTCCTCTCCATCCTTATTCTCTCCATTCCTCTGTACCTCTCTTCGTCTCGCTTCTCTTCATTATTCCACTCTTCCATTCTGGCTCCTCCTCTCCCATTCTCTCCATTTGTTCACCCCTCTCTCCATCCTGTGCAGGTATACTGAAGTTCCACGAGGTGTACCTGGGAGAGGGCGTGTCGGAGGGCGGGGTCGAGTTCCAGGAGGGAAGCGGGGTGGGGCTGCAGGGCGGGGGGGGGTGTGGATCCTCCCTGGAACAGCACATCACCAATGCCAGGGAGGCCCTGGGCGTGGACTCCTACTACAGCAGGTAAGACACGCCTCTCACAGCCCTGACCCCGCCCCCTTTCCCCCTGACCCTGCCCCATCTCTTCTTTGACCCCACCCTATCTCTGTCTTGACGCCCCTCCCCTGACCCCGCCCCCTCTCTTATCTGACCCTGCCCCATCGCTCCCCTGACCTCACCCCATCTCCCCCATGCCCCATCCCTTCTTT
Organism: Anguilla rostrata; assembly: GCF_018555375.3. Taxonomy (NCBI): domain Eukaryota; kingdom Metazoa; phylum Chordata; class Actinopteri; order Anguilliformes; family Anguillidae; genus Anguilla; species Anguilla rostrata. Next base: position 1,647,048 of record NC_057942.1, read on the forward strand.
CCCCTGGCCCTGCCCCATCTCACCATGCCCCACCCCCTCTCTCCCCTGACCCCGCCCTATCTCTTACCATGCCAGGGGCCCTCTCTGCAAATCACAGACTACAGCTCACACAGCCTGCTAATCATGGCCTGGAACTTGCACAGCCCAAATCGCCCAAATCACACCGCCTGTAAATCACACCCGCAAAGACAGCATGCAGGCCTGGGGGGTGGACACGTTTTTGAGCGCTCTTTCCCAGCTGTTGTGCAGACCTCCCCTCTTGGTTTCACCTCTGACTGGACAGTTCACTGCGATTTCCTGCATAGAGCTGGTTATGCAGACAGCGCAGCTTCCATTGGAGCTCTTCACAATGTGTCAGCAGTGCTGGCTCTCCAGAGCGCTCGCTGGCGTGTGTGTGTCATTACCGCTGCTCTCGAACCCTACAGCGCGTCCTCCCGCGCTCCCCCGGGCTCTCAGGACAAGTGCTAAATTTAATGTAAATGCAATTTAATGCGAGGAGGACCGGTCTGCCACTTGAACTGAATTCAGAGGCCGGTGCTGTAGACAAAATTTCACAATTCACGAAAACCGCAATGGGAACAATTTTTTTCTCGTTGTGTGTGTGTGTGTGTGTGTGTGGGTGGGTGGGTGAGGGGGGAGTCTTTGTTGAGGGCCCTCAGATTGCAGTAGGAGAGAGGGAGGAGGGGAGAGAGCGGAGGGGAGAGGGAGGGAGTAGGAGAGAGAGAGAGAGAGGGAGGAGGGGAGAGAGCAGAGGGGAGAGGGAAGGAGGAGGAGAGAGAGAGAGGGAGGAGGGGAGAGAGAGGGAGGGAGAAGGAAAGAGAGTAGAGGAGAGAGGGAGGAGAGGGCAGAGAGAGAGAGGGAGGAGAGAGGCAGAGGAGAGAGAGGGAGGAGAGAGGCAGAGGAGAGAGTGACACTCCCTGTGCGGCTCTCTGAGGCAGTGTCTGTATGTCCTCTCCAGCGAAGCGGCTGATTGGTGCAGACGGCCGCCTCACACCTCCGTCAGAACAACCCCGTTCCGTTCCCACCATCAATTATTAAAACGCATTTAAAGCCTCCTCAACACCGCACACAGGGCACGCTCATGTTACAGCATGGGGAAGGAGGGGGGCAGACACACACACACACACATGCGCGCACAAACACACGCACACACACGCGCACACACACACGCACACACAGACAAACATACAAGCACACACACACACACACATGCAGACACACACGCACACACAGACACACACACACACGCACACATACACACACACACACACACATACAATACAGTAACCCCCCCACCCCCTTCCACAAGGAGTTCAGTTGTGTAATTGTGTTTTGTCTGTTTTTGTTAGTCATTCTGTCTTATTATATTTTGTTGCCTTGGAAACAGAGTGTAACATAATGGCAATAAAGCACCTTGAAACTGAAAATGTAAATGTGAACTGAGAAGGAAGAAAGAGAAGATAGAGCGATCGAGGGCCAGTGCTGGAGAGAGAGAGAGAGAAAGTAGGGGCAGTGTAGGAGGGAGATGTTAGAGAAGGTTAGCATTAGAGATTGAGAGATTAATTATTTTAATCTAATCATTAGTCTATGTATTTGTATGTATTTGTTATGTGTTTACTGGTTTATAGTTCATGACATTGTGCTATAGTTTTTATGCATGTATTTTACAGTGCAAAGCTTTGGCAACACACTACAGCCGCAGTGCATTTAGCGGCTCTGAGCTAGCGAGCGGCTCTGTGTTAGTGAGCGGCTCTGAGCTAGCGAGCGGCTCTGAGTTAGCCAGCGGCTCTGAGTTAGCCAGCGGCTCTGAGCTAGCGAGCGGCTCTGTGTTAGTGAGCAGCTCTAAGTGAGCGAGCGGCTCTGAGTTAGCGAGCGGCTCTGTGTTAGCGAGCGGCTCTGAGTTAGCGAGCGGCTCTGTGTTAGCGAGCGGCTCTGTGTTAGCGAGCGGCTCTGAGTTAGCGAGCGGCTCTGTGTTAGCGAGCGGCTCTGTGTTAGCGAGCGGCTCTGTGTTAGCGAGCGGCTCTGTGTTAGTGAGCGGCTCTAAGTGAGCGAGCGGCTCTGTGTTAGCGAGCGGCTCTGTGTTAGCGAGCGGCTCTGTGTTAGCGAGCGGCCGCAGTGCGTTTCGCGGCTCGGTTGCCCTGGCGTGTGTATTAATCAGAGAGAGCGCCGTGAATCCTGCCCACGCCACCCGCTCTCTCTCATCCCTCTCTCTCTCTCTCATCCCTCTCTCTCCCATCCCTGTCTCTCATCCCTCTCTCTCTCTCTCTCTCATCCCGCTCTATTACGGGCTCATTTACCGCGCGGCCGCCAAACCCGCTAGCGCTCTTTACCGCTTCATTGGGCACAATATGCTGCTTCTGAAAACCCCATCCATTAGAGCGGGGGGGGGGGTGAGGGGAGGAGAGAGAAAATGTGATCGAGACTGAGCAACTGAGAGAGGATTATTGTTTTTGCTTTGAGGATATTCGTTATCATTATTATTTTACTGAGCAAATGCATTTGTTCATTTATTAGGATCAGTTTTGCTTTTAAGCTCATAGAATGTGATTAGGATGACGAAAGAGGAAACCTGATACTAGTTCAAAACTCATTCTATTTAGAGGCTTTATGAATATGGGCCTTTATTATTATTATTATTATTACTCATTCTCATTTGGGTAAAGTGTACATTCCCGACGCACCGGCTTATAGAAACGTTCTTTTCCACAGTCCACGCGTATGTGAGCCGTTGAATGTCACTGCGTCGGGATGCTGCAGTGGCGGCAGCAGAAATACAGCCCATAATTTAAACAGCCGGCGCTCCCGGGAGGAGAGAGGCGGAAACTAAAAATAACAAAGCGAAACGGCGCGGTTTGTCGGGGACCGGGCTGAAAAGGCCAGTTCGTAATGAAACTCGCTTCCCCCGAGGCGAAAGATCACCTCGCTGCAGTGTCGGCAGCGCGAGGCACGTGACGCGCGACGGCGCATTATAACGGCCGTCTCCGGTGGCAACAGCGGCTCGTGCTTTTAAAACAAAAGCAGCACGGTTCGAATGTCCTCGCGAATGAAGGAGCGCTCGCGTATCGCGGCTCAAGCCAATTATTAAAACGGCGGAATGTGGTCGCCGCGGAGAATCGTTTAGCGGGTTCTCGCGGTGACTCCAGGCGGCTCGTGCCGCAGTCGCACCTGTGACATCCAGCGCCCTGGCGTAGATAACACACCAGCGAAGTGACTGACTGTTTAAATCGCGGTGACTTAAATTTATTCAGTAGATATCCACTTAGATTTGTGTGCTGTTCTAGATTATAGGTTAGATGGATAATCTCACACAGAACCAGTATTGAAACGAAAATAGATTGAGTTGTAGCCTACTTCTCTCTGTCTCATTTACGCCAGTTTAATTTGTTATTGCTTTTCTGGATTTATAGGTCTTAGTGTCTGTCGAAAGTAAAGAATTGCATGTGCACCTCCATTAAGAACAATGGGAACAATAAAAGTTTCATGTACAAATTCTCAAATTATCCCCCCTCCCTCTCTCTCTCTCTCCCCCCCCTCTCTCTCTCTCAGGGGTTGCTCTAGCAGTGAGACAGAGAGTGAAGCTGGTGATCTTTTGGATCAGCAGTTTGAGGAGCTGAACAACAAGCTGAACTCAGTGACCGACCCCACGGGCTTCCTCCGCATGGTCTCCAGGAACAACCTGTTCAACAGGTGAGACACGACCGCCCCCCCCTGATCCAGACACAACCTGTTCAACAGGTGAGACACGACCCCCCCCCAATCCAGACACAACCTGTTCAACAGGTGAGACGACCCATCCACCAACCATCAATGGGAGACCCAGCCATCCAGACACAACTTATTCAATAGGTGAGGCACGGCCCTCTCCAGGTAATGAAAGAAGTAAGGACCTCAGGAGTCGTGCGAGCAACAAACACTATTATATCCCTACGGACCGCATCCCTCCCACGTCCCTGAGCGACGTGAAGCCCATTATGCTCCGCCCCTGTGGGGCTGCTGGCCGCAGTTGACACCGGCACTGGCCGGATTTGGATTCAAGACCAGGGTGCTCAATCATGCAAGCGGTGCTTTTACCGAGTGAGCCACCCAGCAATCCCCCCCATTTCAGTTTTTAAAGACACCCCCTGTAAAAAAAAAAAAACCTGTCACCAGTTTCACGCTCTTCAGAATATATGTGTCTCCTCACAACTGTCAAAACAACTGTTGGAAACATCTGTGTCTTTCTTCACCCCTGTCAAAACCTTCCTCTCTCCCTCCCTCTCTCTGTCCTCACACCTGTTAATACCGCTCGTTTTCCGCACGCTGCGATCACAACACCTGTCTTTCTCCTCTGATTTAAAAAACACCCACCGCCCTGCCTGACGCCTGTTAAATCTCCTGGGCGCACATCAGAAATGGCTGCACACCAACGACCAAACTCAGGAAATAAAGAAAATAAAGAACTGTTTTTGGGGGAATAATGAGAACGTTAGCCGGTCTGACTGAACCAGCCTTTTTTCAGGGGTGCGGAGGGATCATCTCGTGTTAATTCCCTGATTAAAGTGGTGGAACGTTTGAAAAGCCCTTATCAGCGGGAGAGGGGAGGGGCGGGGTGGGGGTGCGCCCCCCCCCCCCCTCGAATGCCAGCGTAGCCCCCGCTCAGCTTTAGACAAGAGGGTAATTCCGTCTGTAATTGAGTCTTGGTGCTCGTTAAGGCCTTTTAAGACCTCCGCACAGCTGCTGTTAATAATCCGCTCACTCGCGCAGGAGAGAAACCCCGCGCTTAAGAAAGCCCCAAATTCCCTTCTGCACAGAAGGAGACATCTCGGTGGGTGGTGTGTGTGTGATGGTGTGGAGTGTGTGAGTGTGTGTGTGGTGTGTGTGTGTGTGTGGTGTGTGAGAAGAAGAGAAGTGGAGAGTGTGTGAGGTGTGTGGAGAGTGTGTGTGTGTGTGTGTGTGTGAGTGTGAGAGTGTGTGTGTGTGTGTGTGTGTGTGAGTGTGAGAGTGTGTGTGTGTGTGTGTGTGTGAGAGAGGGAGTGTGTGTGTGTGTGTCTGCGAGAGAGAGAGTGTGTCTCCCAGGCTTAAAAGGGCTTTTTTTTCAAACGAGTTTTGAACTCATTATTTTCTTTCTTTCAGTCTGCTTTATTTTGTTTGCGTTCTTATGATGCTACAGAGATGTATTATTAAAACTACATTATAATACAACACAAATAAGAGCCAAAGAATGGGCCTGGAGTTTAATGGGGAATCCTGGGCTATGTGGACATTGCCATTGGACTGTGGCATATTAAATTATACACTAATAAATGCAGCTACATAACTAGTGTCATAACAAAATCAGTGATTTGTGAAAATGTGGGAATGTTGGGAGAATGTTATGGCCGTACTGCAGTTCATTCTCCCCATCGGGGGGGTGATGGTAATCTACTTTTTTTTTTAAAGACAGCGGTTTGCTAAGCGCTGGCAGAGAGACAACAGAAGTCCGTTTTCTCAACTGTTTCTCCACGTTAACTGCGGCACATTCTCCGTCTGTTTCAGGGAGGCAGGCAGAGGAGTTTGTTTAATGTGGTGTTTTTTTTGTAAAGAGCGACAAGGGGAAGGACCGGTCCCAGCCAGGAAGTGGAAACGGCTGCCTGTGGCCCGCGGCGTGCGTGCTAGCGTCCCGTAAATCTCTCGCGCGGTTTATTTACGCGCTCCCTCTCTGTCTCCGCGGCGACGCTCTTTCATTCATGTCCTTAATAAACTAGCGCGTAATTGCGGGAATGCTTCCTTTAAATAAATAAAAAAGATCGGAGCTATTAACACGGAGCTCGGGAGAAGAGCTGTGTGTTTGCGCTACGTTATTCATGTGGCGACACCGCTGATTATGCGGGAGGTAGGAGAGAGGGTGTTTAAAATTTTACTTGTCTGCCGCTACATTAATTCAGTCCACTTAACCTGGTTCATATTTTCTCTTTAACAGTGTCCCGCAGATGTCTGCCCCCTGCGTGGGGGGCGACATTCAGTTTCAGTGGAGCATCCGCAGCACTAAATCTCATGCCGCCTTGTATTAAAACTGAAAACAGAGAAACTATTGGGCAAGGTCTTACACCACATTACTCTACAAAACACTGAGTTAATCTAGCAGATCCTGTAACCTAAAGCAGCATGCAGTGTGGGACTAGCGTGAGAGCATTCACCTGATTAATACGAAGAGCAGAGCCTGAGTTAGCGCCCAGCCTGAGCCTGAGTTAGCCCGCCTGAGCCGTGCGCACAGCCTGCCTGAGTAGCGCACAGCCAGCTTTCGCCCGCTAGCGGTAGGCCGCACTGCAGACAAAGCAGCGAGCCGCCGCCGAGCGCCGCTCTGCTCCGGAGTACCGCCAAACCCGCCGGAGCTCTCCTTCACGCCGCCGCCTTAAACTCAGGAGCACCCGAGCACAGGAAACGGGGGTCAGAGGGGACTTCCTGTCCCAGTGTTCCACTGAAGGGCATGACAGGGTGAATGGAGATCCGTTCAGCCTGTTCTTCCCCTCTTTCTGTAGCTCTCTCTCTCTCTCTCTCTCCCCTCATTTAAATCTCCTCCCTTCACTTTTCGTGCTCAGTATCATCCCCGCCCCCCCCCCCCCGCTGCCTGTCGTCCCCGTGCTCGCTCCCCGTCAGCTTAACGAACGTCTGTTTGCTTTCCCACGGAGGCCCCGTGCCAAAGCCTGGGCCTCGACTGCCGGGCCGAGCTGGAAGGCGGCCAGCGGCCTGGGGCTGGCGGAGGGTGGCGGCTGGGTGGACTGGCTGGTGGAGCAGATGGATGATAGTAGGAAGTGAGGTCCTGGAGGCTGGGGCATGTCTGTAAACAAAGCACAGGCCTTTAACCCCCCCCCTCCTCCCCCCTCCCCCAGCCACCCGCTCCCAAAAAACACAGCATGGAAAGGATTGTATGTGAAATACTTGGGCTAGCCCCTGCTCACCAAAAGGGTTGGTCACAGTGCCACCTACTGGCCGATTGATGAACATTCACCCAATGCTGCTCTGGTGTCAAGAATGCATTACTGAATGTATAAGAAAGGTCATGGACTTGACATAGGTCTTGGCCCCCATGAATGCTGTTAATCATTGTGTATAACCACTCTTTGGTTGAATATTGCTGTTTACAGTGACCAGTCCTAGTCAGTACGCAGCTATGCTAACACTAGTATTGGGGAGTGGCATTTTGTGGTGTTATGGGTATGCAGCAATAGTAGGATGATCCATCTGTGTAGCGTTAGCTGTGGCTGTTTCTGATGACAGAGGTGTGACTGATTCTCCCCAAACACCTTATTAATACGTCTGACTGCCACAAAGACAGAGAACAATCTGAGAGAGAGTCTGAATTTGCCTTTAGAGCCAATGGGCGGATTGGATTCTGCAATACGAACATCACACTTTTGCAGCTCTATGCTGCCATCTAGTGGCAGAGAGCAAACAAAAGGTTTTTCTGTCTGCTTTGCCCAGTTTTGTGTTCAGACTGCTGGATGCACATCTCCACCTATGTGCGTGTGTGTATGGTGTAACTTTGTTCTGTGTGTGTGTGCTTTATGGTATAATCCTATATTGTCTGTGTGTGTGTGTGTGTGCTTTATGGTATAATCCTATATTGTCTGTGTGTGTGTGTGTGTGTGTGTGTGCTTTATGGTATAATCCTATATTATTATTGTATTCTCTCTGTGTGTTTTATGACACAGGAGCTGTCAGAGTATGACCAGCCTGTTCAGTAACAGCATGTCCCCTGCAAAGGACAGCAGCTCCTCCCTGCCCCCCCGGGGCAACAGTCAGAGCAAACCCCCCCTGCGTGCCCTCTACGACCTGCTCATCGCACCCATGGAGGGGGTAAGTACCCCAACCCCCTAAAACCCCAATGCCCCAACACCCCAACACCCTCACACCCTCTACGACCTGCTCATCGCACCCATGGAGGGGGTAAGTACCCCAACCCCCTAAAACCCCAATACCCCAACACCCTCACACCCTGTACGACCTGCTCATCGCACCCATGGAGGGGGTAAGTACCCCAACCCCCTAAAACCCCAATGCCCCAACCCCCCAACACCCTCACACCCTGTACGACCTGCTCATCGCACCCATGGAGGGCGTAAGCACCCCAGCACCCCAAAATTCTAATGCCCCAACATCCTAATACCCCAACACCGTCATACCCCAATACTCTCTTTCCAGCACCTGAGCCTGAGTTTGACTCTGTGTTTGATTTATGTGTGTGTGTGTGTGTAATAGTTCTCACCCCCCCTCCTCCCTCTCTCCCCCAGGGTCTAATGCACTCCAGCGGGCCTGTGGGTCGGCACCGGCAGCTGGTTCTGGTTCTGGAGGGGGAGCTGTACCTGATACCCTGGGCCCTGCTGAAGGGCAGCTCCTCCAATGAGTACCTGTACGAGCGCTTCAGCCTCATCGCCGTGCCCTCCATCGGAGCCCTGGGAGCCAGCGCCAAGGTAGGCCGCGCTCACGCCCTGCACACCTGGGGCGAACTGACACACCTGGGGCAAACTGACACACCTGGGGTGAACTGACACACCTGGGGCAAACTGACACACCTGGGGTGAACTGACACACCTGGGGAACTGGCCCTGGGGAACTGACACACTGGGTGAATGACACCTGGGGCGAACTGACACACCTGGGGTGAACTGACACCCGAGCGAACTGACCCGGGGAACTGACAACTGGTGAACTGACACCCTGGGAACGACCCTGGGCAAACTGACACACCTGGGGTGAACTGACACACCTGGGGTGAACTGCTTGCTGTTGTGCGTTCGATCGAGTGGTTATTTTCATGATCTGTAGTAGTTTGCTTATGGGTGCTCAGTCACAGTTCGTTGCATATTCATAAAGGAGGAATCGATCCGTTGATTCGCTGACGGGATGTTTCGATTGACCTGATTGGCCGTCTCCCCCCCCTTAGGCGCACCCTCGGCGGGCGGGGCCGGTGCTGTGCGGGGGCGGGGCCACGGCGGCGGTGGTGGGTAACCCGCGGTTACCGGCCTCGGTGATGGACCGCTGGCTGTGGGGGCCCATGCCCTCCGCCCAGGAGGAGGCGCTGATGGTGTCCGAGCTGCTGGGCTGCCCGGCGCTGGCGGGCGCGGCCGCCACCAAGGAGCGGGTGATGGGCGCCCTCACCCAGGCCGAGTGCGCCCACTTCGCCACCCACATCTCCTGGAAGCTCGCCGCCCTGGTGCTCACGCCCAATCAGGACGGGCCTCCCGGAGGGGCGGGGCCTGGAGGGGGAGGGGCGGGGCCTGGGGGCGGGGGCGGGGCCGGAGGAGGAGGAGGAGGAGGAGGAGGGGGAGGGAAGGCCTACACCATCCCGGAGAGCCTGCGGGGGCTGGACGAGGGCAGCGACGTGGAGAGCATCTGCGACAGCCCCCCCCTACAGGAGTTCCTCCTCACTGCCGCCGACATCCTGGACCTTCGGCTGCCCGTCAAGCTGGTGGTGCTCGGGTGAGTGGGCGGGGCTTCGCACGCGAACGAGTCGCCTGCGTGGATCTCGTCCGTGGCTCAGCCTGCTGTCCCAGTGCAGCGCTGTGTCTGGCCTCGCTGTGTGTGCTTACTCAGCTAACACAACCTTATCACAGCATTTGTGTGTCATTGAAAGATGCTGTGTGTTTAAAGGAGGTGTGTAAGGTGCTAATGAAGTGTGTATGTTAGCTGCATGCTAATGAGGTACGTTAGCCACAAGCTAATAAGGTATGCTAGCTGCATGCTAACAAGGTATGTTAGCCACAAGCTAACGAGGTACGTTATCTGCATGCTAATGAGGTATGTTAGCCACAAGCAAATGATGTATGTTAGCCGCATGGTAATGAGGTATGTTAGCCACAAGCTAATGAGGTACGTTAGCTCCATGCTAATGAGGTACGTTAGCCACAAGCAAATTATGTATGTTAGCCGCATGCTAATGAGGTATGTTAGCCACATAAAAATGAGGTACATTGACTGCATGCTAACAGTTCTTTAGCCACAAGTCAACGAGGTACGTTCACGTGTTGGGCTGACGCGGCTTTGGCGCGAAGGGCAATCGTGTATGTTGGCCCGCCTGCTAAGAGGTCAGTTTACCGCCTCTGAGCTGACATGAGCGTGCTGCCACGCATGAAGACGTGCATGACGCAGCAAGCATTTTCTCCCCCCTCCAATGGCCGTCAGGACCAACAGCAACACAGGTTACGTCGACGGGGGTGGTACGCCACTTACACATGCGCGGGCGCACCATGCTCACGCCCATGGACCACCACACGACACCACCACAGGTCGACACCACAGTACTCCCCAGCACACCAACCACACCCACTGCCACGCCATGAAGACCGTGCAGAGCAGCAAGCAGTTCTCCCACCCCTCCAACTGGGCAGGTCTGTCCCACCTACTCTGCTTCCCATTGGTCAGCTTGTATGTCCGTCCTGTCCTGCTCCTCCCACCTGCGGATCAGTCGGGTTCAGCTGTATTATGCCGGGATGTGTTTGTCTCTGTGATAAAGCCTGCCAGTAAAACCACATTCCCCTGTTTGTGTTCGAGTTCACACCGCACCCATTTTAATGCCTCTGTAACCGTCCACCCACCCCACAGGTTAGACACTCCTGTCAGCCGTTACCTGAATGACTGAATCTCTCATCTCTCTGTCTGTCTCTCTCCCTCTCTCTCTCTGCCCATGGGCGGGTCTCTCTGCAGGCTTCATGCTGATTGGCAGTGACGTGAAGCTGAACAGCCCCTCGTCGCTGATTGGCCAGGCCCTTGCTGAGATTCTGCAGTACCCAGAGAAGGCTCGGGATGCCCTGAGGGTCCTGCTACACCTGGTGAGGATGGAGCCATGGAGCGGGGGGGGGCTCACCTGAGACGGGGGGGGGGGTAGGCTCAGGGTCAGGCCAGGCTTACAATCCTCTGATTGGTCATGATTTGCACATGATGGATTTCTGTGTGTTGCTGTGGTAAATGATTAGACTCCACATGCGCAGAGAGACCCATTAATGAAACAAACCTGAAGAACAGTGCTTCCTTTTATGCTCTTTTCTCAATCTCGTCTCCTTTTTTTCCTTTTCTATCTCCTTTTCTACCTCTCCTTCTCTCTTCCCTCTTCTTTTCCCTTTCTTCCTTCTGCCCCCCCCCCCCCGCCCCCCCCCAGGTGGAGAAGTCCCTGCAACGGATCCAGGGGGCCAGCGTAACTCCATGTACACGTCCCAGCAGAGCGTAGAGAACAAGGTGGGCGGAGTCCCGGGCTGGCAGGCGCTGCTGACCGCGTGGGCTTCGCGGATTCCGGATCTCGGCGCTGACCGGCCCCCGCGCGCCAGTGCAGCTACCCCAGCCGCTCGGACGCGCCAGGGGGACTCGAACTGCACAAAGGTTGCTAGACACACCACCTGACAGGCCCTTGCTCAGGTATACTGTTTTCAAATGTGGGAGTGCTATGTAAAAGTTGGTCAATGGGAGTTTTGTTGTCCTCCTTGTGTAGCTTGGTGTTTGCTGTGACTACCTTTGTTTGACCCCGCCCCCCTGCTCTCGGCTCCTCCCCCAGGCCTGCCCCCCCCTGCCCTGCAGGCCTTGTGCAAACTCATCGCCGCCTCGGAGACGGGCGAGCAGCTCATCAACAGGGTAGGTCCCGAACGCCAGCCGGTAACGCCAGAACCTGACCTGTAACGCTGCAGCAACGTTAGAACAACGCCTTAACCACAGGCACTCTGTGAACCTGCTTAACCCTTTGAAGAGCAGTAGTCAAAATTCTAAATCGTCTAGAACTCTAGCTACCGGTAGTGATTGTGACATCAGCACTAGAACATTCAGTTAAGAACATTCTACTCACGTTTTTGTGATGTCACACCTTAAACACACCAGCCAACACAGAGCACACACACCCACCAGACACTCCGCTCTGTGCTATTCCCATTTAAAGTCTACCTTGCTGCTGAATCTTTCCCATTTGATGACATCTTATGCGTATTCATTAAGGGGGTTTGGCCATGTATAATACAGTGGCAATGGATGTTCTGTACTGTGATACAGCACTGGATCCTCCTGTAGTTAAGAATCAGTGAGGACAGAAGTGGGCTGAGGAGTATCTGGGGTATCTATAGAATCTGTGGTGTGAGTATCGAATCTCAGGCTTACCGCAATGCATAGGCCTTGCTGCAGACTCCCATGATGCTCTCTGTTTGGGTCCACGTGCTATGAAAGCAGAGCTTGGAGAACACAGTCCAAACCCCCCCCCCCCCCACCCCCCCCCGCCACCCCCCCACCCCCCCCACCCCCCAACACAGTCACGTTTCCCCCGCAGCGATGAACACAAAGAAGGAGGTGAAGGTTCACGCTGACTCGTGTAAGATGGCCGCCGCCCCTTCGTTCGGGTGAGGTCAGGAGACCTTGGGGGCTCGGAGTTACAACATAATCGTTATATCACCAAACACGCCGTGCCGGGCCGGGCCGAGCGGCGGGTCAGACCTCTCCGTAATCCCGGTTAAGGCGCAGTCCCGCCCCCACACACCCCCAGGCTCACAGCCCATCATCCCATCTAATGTTTATTTCCTAGAGTCCTTTGCTCTTCCACTTGCCGTGTAGAGCACAGGCCCGACTTGAATATGTATCTGAAACACTTTAACTCTTTAGACACGAGTAAGAGTAAGAAGTCAAAACATATAATATTCATTTAGATCTAATGCATAGTTAACTCTTCTTCATAATGAGTATTGAGCAATGCAATGTGTGTTATATTACCTCTTGAGTATATCTGTATATTGTGTGTGTCTGGATGCTTTGTGTTTATCTGTGTGTTTGTGTATGTGTGTGTGTGTGCGTGTTTGTGCATGTGTGGGTGCACTGCAGTGTGTGTGTCTGTGTGCACTAGTGTGTGTGCTTGTGTACATGCATGTGTGCACTAGTGTGCATGTGTATGCCTGTGTGTGTGTGTGCTTGTGTGTGTGTGTGCATGTGTGTGAGTGTGCCTGTGCATGTGTGTGCTGTACGTATAAGTGTGTTTGAATGTGTGTGTGTGTAAGCTGTTCTGTTGTTCTCACAATTGTGTGTTCTCTCTCTCTCTCTGTCTTGCCTGGTTTCTAATGGCTGTGCGTGTGTGTGTGTGTGTGTGTGTGTGTGTGTGCTTGTGTGCAGGTATGCTGTTCTGTTCTCTCTCTCTGTGTCTTGCCTGGTTTCTAATGGCTGTGGGTGTGTTGTGTGTGTGTTTGTGTGTGTGTGTGTGTGCGTGCTTGTGTGCAGGTATGCTGTTCTATTCTCTCTCTCTGTGTCTTGCCTGGTTTCTAAAGGCTGTGGGTGTGTTGTTTTTGTGTTTGTGTGTGTGTGTGTGTGTGTGTGTGTGTGCTTGTGTGCAGGTATGCTGATCTGTTCTCTCTCTCTGTGTCTTGCCTGGTTTCTAAAGGCTGTGGGTGTGTTGTGCATGTTGCTGAAACCGCTCTCTCTCTCTCCCTCTTAACCTGCTCTCTGAAGGCTGTTAAAAATATGGTGGGATTGGTAAGTCTCTCCTCCCCTCTTCTCTTCTCTTCTCTTCTCTTCTCTTCTCTTCTCTTCTCTTCTCTTCTCTTCTCTTCTCTTCTCTTCTCTTCTCTTCTCTTCTCTTCTCTTCTCTTCTCTTCTCTTCTCCAGTCCCTGTGCTTTTTTTCATCCGTTGCTCGAGCCGCCCGTCCAACAAAACACTTCAGCTCATTCATTTCAGTCGGTGGCCATTTTTAATCCACTGAGAAACGGGCCGAAGGCGGCCATTACTGCTGTGTGTGTGAACAGGAGGCAGGAGGCCATTACTGCTGTGTGTAGGAACAGAGGCAGGAGGCCATTACTGCTGTGTGTGTGAACAGGAGGCAGGAGGCCATTACTGCTGTGTGTGTGAACAGAGGCAGGAGGCCATTACTGCTGTGTGTAGGAACAGAGGCAGGAGGCCATTACTGCTGTGTGTAGGAACAGAGGCAGGAGGCCATTACTGCTGTGTGTGTGAACAGGAGGCAGGAGGCCATTACTGCTGTGTGTAGGAACAGAGGCAGGAGGCCATTACTGCTGTGTGTATGAACAGAGGCAGGAGGCCATTACTGCTGTGTGTAGGAACAGAGGCAGGAGGCCATTACTGCTGTGTGTGTGAACAGAGGCAGGAGGCCATTACTGCTGTGTGTATGAACAGAGGCAGGAGGCTCCTGTGGATCTGAGATCTGGGCTCACGGGAGGAAAAGAGCTCCTTTTTGGAGCGGGGAACCAGTGGAAATTCCCTACAGTCAACCGTGAATTTATTATTATGTTTTAAAACATTCCCTCGTTTTGCGACGTCGGGTTCACAGTGGAGGGTCAGCTCCAGGGGATAATCCCAAAACAAACCCGTGAAGTGTTCTCCTGCGCTCCCGCGTAAATCCGTGCTGGTGGGCAGAGGAATTTCCCCTGTAATCCTGGAAACACGTTCCCCTCCCGGAGCAGTAACCGCCCTGGAGAAGCAGGGATCAGTGAACGGTCGCTAGGAGCAGGGATTTAACCGTGGCGGGACCCCTGAGGGTCTGAGGAAATCACAACCGGCCCAAACTGCCCTCAGCCCACCGTCAGAGGGGCCAGCTATGCAACAGCGGGGCTAGTTACTACCATTCAAATTATTCAAATTTAAACCATCCTGATGTTTTGATTGGCTCACTTGACTGTCACTCCACTTTTCTGAGCATGCCATTGGCTTTCTGACATCCTGCCCATACGGTCCTCAGGATAGGCTGAGGACTGCCGCTCTGTATGTAAACCATCAACATAGCAGCTAACGACATTCGTTTATTTTCCTTTTCCCATTCACTCATGTTCACTCAAGTTGACATGTTTGAGTAAAGTGCTTTCTGTTGTGTCCATCGCCTCCGTATCATATTCCATCAGGAAGAGGGGCAAATGTGCAGAGTAATGTGATATGAAAGGCAAACAGGACCTTGTTGCATTTTCATTAACAGCCGTGCTCAATGAAGCCTGAACATAAGGTCACCTTCACTGGCCAATTCTGAGTGATGTTTATCGTCTCTCTCTCCCCCCCCCTTCCCCCTCTCTCCCTCTCTCCCCCGCTCCCCTCCGCCTCTCTAGCTCCACCAGGTGTTGGTGCAGCTGCAGACAGTAGAAGGGCCAGGACGTTCTCTGGCTCCATCGGGTGTCCATCGCGTGCACCGGAGAAAGCCGGGCTGCCACATTCCTGGCTCACTGGGTGATCCAGCCTACCCCAAACCCCCGGGGAACCCCACTCCCCCATACCCCCAAACACTCCCCCACCCAGGGAGAACCCCACTCCCGTACCCCAAAACCCCCGGGGGAACCCCACTCCCGTACCCCAACACCCCCCAAAGGGAACCCCACTCCCATACCCCAACACCCCCAGGGGAACCCACTCCCATACCCCAACACCCCCAAAGAGAACCCCACTCCCATACCCCAACACCCCCAGGGGGAACCCCACTCCCATACCCCAAAACCCCAGGGGGAACCCCACTCCCGTACCCCAAAACCCCAGGGGGAACCCCACTCCCATACCCCAACACCCCCAGGGGGAACCCCACTCCCATACCCCAACACCCCCCAGAGGGAACCCACACTCCCATACCCCAACACCCCCCAAAGAGAACCCCACTCCCGTACCCCATCTATATTTTACCCATAGAATTTTCCAGAATCTGTGATGCTCTGTGTGGGCATCATATCGGGTTTTGCATGCCTGTGACACAGTCTGCCATGTTCTGTGTTCAGGGTTCGACCTGTGCGAGGTGGGCCAGGAGGAGGTGGTGCTGAAGACGGGCAAGCAGGCCAGCCGCCGGACCGTACACTTCGCCCTGCAGTCCCTGCTGGCTCTCTTCGGTAAAAACCTTTATATCCGGGCGGCCCGTGCTAAAAGACACGTTTCTGACTGAAAAATGAACTGAACTGAAGCACGTAGAGCTACATCCTGCTTTCCACACTGTTTCTCAGTTAAGAACGGAAAATATTGAATCAGACACTTCCTTATTGGAGGCTTGACCTGGGTTTGAGGCCTCCTTCCTGTCACAGTGGAGGGGGGAGGTTCACGTGTCTGCTCATATTGAACTTTCCTTCCTCTTCCTCCCTCTCTCTCTCCCTCTCTCTACCTCTCTCTCTCTCTCTCTGTCTCTCTCTCCCCCTCTCCAGACTCCACAGAGCTGCCCAAACGGCTCAGCCTCGATAGCTCCTCCTCCCTGGAGTCCCTGGCGTCGGCCCAGTCTGTGTCCAATCAGCTGCCGCTGGGATACCCGGCCCCGCCCTTCTCCCCGCCCTGCCCGGACGGCCTGGCGTCGGACGCCGTCTCCGTGTACAGCCTCAGCTCCGTGGCCTCGTCCATGAGCTTCGCCTCCAAGTCCGAGAGCGCCAGCGACTTCCTGGCCCAGCGGCAGCGGGGCGGGGCCGGCCCCTTCTGCTCCGCCTCCCGCCGGCAGCCGGGCGCGGCCCGCGGGCGTGGCTCCCCGCACGGACCGGCGGGCGGCGGGGCCGGGAGGGAGGATGAGGAGTACGAGGGCTTCTCCATCATCAGCAGCGAGCCGCTGGGCAACCAGTGCGACTCCCTGCCCCTCCCCCCGGGGCACGGGCAGCGACATCACTCCCGGGGGGGCGGGGCCTCGGGCAGGGGGCGGGGCTACGGAGCCTCGGTCTCCAGCCGGGGCAGCGTCAGCACGCCCACCTCCCCGGTGAAGGGCAGCCTGGTGCCCAGCGCCAACTCGCCCTTCCAGAAGGTGGCGGGCAAGGTGAGCAGCTCGGACACGGGCGAGTCGGACCAGTCCAGCACCGAGACGGACAGCACCGTCAAATCTCAGGAGGACCCGGCCGCTCCGGCGCCGCTGGACCCGCAGGAGCTGGCGCAGAAGATCCTGGAGGAGACCCAGAGCCACCTGCGGGCGGTGGAGAGCCTGCAGAGGGGCGGGGCCAGCGGCGCCACGGCGACGGGGGGCGGGGCCTCCACCCCCACGGGAGGCTCCGCCTTCCGCTCCTCGGAGACCAGCGCGTTCAGCCGACCCAACAGCAGCGCCAGCCTGAGGGCGCAGCCGTCGCCCCTCCCAACCCCGCCAAAACCGCCGTCCCGCACCTCCTCCCTGCAGAAGATCAGCTCGGGCTACAACAGCCCCGCCACCTCCGACACCTCCCTCAAAGAGGGGGGCCACCCCTCCCCGACCCCCACCCTGGACGGCCTCGCCCAGGTCAAGCTCAAGTACCCCAGCTCGCCCTACAGCGGCCACATCTCCCGGTCGCCTAGCAACGTCTCCCCCAGCTCGGGGCACCAGTCCCCGTCGGGCAGCGCCCCCTCCCCCGCCCTGTCCTACTCCTCCACGGGCTCCGCCCGCTCCAGCCCGGCCGACGCCCCCGACCTGGACCGCCTGAAGCGGGCCGCCATCGACGAGAAGGTGCAGGCCATCCACAACCTGAAGACCTTCTGGGCCAACGCCGCCGCCCAGCAGCCGCCGTCGGGCCCCCTGCGGGCCCTGCGCGGCAAGGGGGGGCCCGCCCGCCGGGACGTCCTCAGCCTGCTCAACCTGTCCCCCCGCCACAGCAAGCCCGGCCAGCCCGAGGGCAGGGGGGACCTGGGCCCCCGCAGCCCCCCCAACGGCCACCACCGCCAGCCGGACCCGCGCAGGACGGCCCCCTCCCCCACCGTCGCCCCCCCCAGCGGCGGCAGCCCCGCAGCCCGCACCATCCGGCTCCCCGCGGGGAACGGCTACAAGTTCCTCTCCCCCGGCCGGTTCTTCCCCTCCTCGAAATGCTGAGGCCTTCGGTGACACTCCTGCCACACCCCTCTGGGGCTGGGCCGCTTTCCGGAGGCTCCTCCCCTCTCCCACGTGATTGGCGGGTCCGTTCCCCTGGAAACGTTGTGAAGGGAGCCGCAGTTTTGTACTTGTTGAGAAGTTAAGACTCGAGTGTAAGAGTTCCCCATACTGTGGGCAGCCCAGGGAGGGTTGGGCCGCACCCCCCTCCCCTCCCCCCCCCCCCCCCAGGTCACCAGTGACACTGCAAAGAGCTGAAAGAATGACTCTAAGCCTGATGCACTGGGTGACAGAAAGACGTGAACACCAAACAGTGTCCTCAGATAAAAAGTGCTGTTTGTGTGAAACCAAGGCAATGAAGCTTGGACCCGTCTGTTTCATTTAATTATTATTGTTATTGTTATTATTATTATTAATTATTATTATTATTATTATTATGTTTTGTAAATTAAATCCAGTGTTTCTCAATCAGTATTAAACGTTTTTATATTATTAAAAAAAGCAAACGAAACCATGTAAACAATGGAAAAGGTCAAAAAAAGATTTCATATTTTTATTGAATTGACGAAAAAGGCACTTTGCCTGATTTCTTTGTGAACTGAGTGTCTATATTAAAGCATGGATTCTCTTGCTATTCAGTGTTAAGTACCATGTATGACTTTTTAGCACACAATTTTTGAAAACTCATGGAAAAAAGATACATCTCTTAGTCATTTATCAGTAAAATGGTTTAAATAAAAATCATGTTTGCGCTCTCGCAAATGTTTCTACTTTTCAATTTTTTAAATATTTTGATCCTCAAAAAAAAAACTGATATCACTGAGACAAATATTGTGTGATAATAAAAAACATGGCTCCCAGAACACATGGCTTATTTCATGTTCCTCTATCCCATCATGCACCATTCATGACAATATCACAGATGACTGCCAGAAAAAGGTAAATTGTACATAATATAAATGGAAAAAAATTGTACTGTGTAGTGCATTCATGTAACGAAGAGCCTCAGACTTAGACAGCTGCCCTGATTTCCTCACAAGGCACCTTAACCAAATCATGTAGAAGAAGCAGTTTTTATATTTGCACAAACATGTGGTAGAATACATTTTTTTATATTTGCATAAACAGATTGCTGATTCCCACAAAGACTTGATAGCAGTTGAGAGAAACACACTCTCTTCACTCTGCACTAACAACGTTAGATTGAACTTAATTAATTAAATTAAAGTTAGAAAAACTTTGCCTTTGTTTTTCCTCCTGAGGGCCTAGCTAAGTTTTTTTGACAGATATAATTAAAGGATTGACTGATTTTAACAACCGAAGCTTATTTTTCTCAAACCCAGTTAATTGGCCTTTGAGCATTCATAATGTCTTTAAATGCTCAAAGTAATTTCACAGCCACATTATATAATATGGACTTGCATTTATGAATTTAAGCTTTTAATCGTGTGGATTTGTCAACGCAAACATGGGATTATGCTTTATGCTAGCAAATTTACGTGGCCCAGCATACATTGAACAACACAAGCACGTCCTTACAGCACTGCAATACGCATAGTTAGAATGTCAGGTTTTACTTGGAAAAGCATAAACAGTTGACATTCTACTTTATATCTTAAACAAAATCAACTTCAAGGTAAAGGACCCACGCCAAAAGGCGCGACAATATATTCCCTTTAAAAATATTTGGTTTATAGCAATTTAGGCACCTGATGAAGCCTTATTTCCATCCTTTCTGCAAAACATTACACACAGACATGTGCCTAAAGTAAATAAACTTGCTGGCAAAAATTAAGACCAACTTGCGTAGCGTAAATTCTTTGTAATTTAATTGCATTACTTTGTTGCTTCGGTTATGTTTCGACAAGGGTGGCCCATCTTGTGAGTGGTCACAAGACGTTTCATCCCAAATCTATCAATGGCGCAATACCTGTACACTTCACGTTTTTCCCTGCCCATAACTGACAAATACAACTGCCAATGAGTAACTTGGATTTACCCTTCCCCTCCGCGGTTTAGGCCAGCAGCGAATCTTATTTTATCCAATCATAGATGGCGGTGGGCGGATTGGGGCGGTTGTTGGTAAGTGTGCATGACGTCAGCATTTGCGCACAGCCGCAGCAGTTGAGAAGAAGATGGTGGTCATCAAAGAATAGTGAGTTGTAAATGTTTCCTCTTGTTCAAAATTATTGTATTTAGATTTTTTTTTTAAATGTCGCGTACATAGATTTGATTCTCACGTTGACTTTTCCATATTGAAGCACTTTTTATCCATTCTACGAGTTTTTTTAATTTACTCTGTGGTGGTCAGGGTAGAGCTGGGTGTGTTTGCCGGCTTCTCGGTTCCGGCCTAACTTACCGGTGAAGGCTGTAACGTTAGTAACGATAAACTCGGAAGAGTTTGTGGAGAAGTTGCCATTCGCTTCTCAGGTGACGAAGCGAATTAAATTACAGTCTCGTGAGTTAGTTGAGGACATATCCGTGTAAATTAATGTCAGTTTCGTTAAAAGAAACACATCTGCTCGGCTAGCATGAAGCATACAGTCGTTGTCAAGTTTTAAGTACTTCAAAAGTGACTGACGAACCTGTGACTTTGCCAGCAGTTGAACTGCGCTTAAGTTTCCCAGAAAAACGTCGGTGCCTAACTTGCTAACGTGAACTAACATTGTCAGGAAACTTACTATACGAGTGACTGCCCAGCAAGCTAACATTGCCTAGCAAGAAAGTTGCTTTAGTTTGTTGCATTTTAACGAGCGCTAGCGAATGTTTAAAAAGTCCTCAATTTAATGCTTTAGCTAACTGAACTATTTAGCTAGTCTAATGTCACTTGGTTCAGTTTTTTTAAACTTGGGTCGAAGTTACCAATTTGTTTCGCTGGCGAACGGTCGCTAGCTGTGTAGCTGGCCAGGTAGCTTGCTGAACGTTCCAGGGTGTGGTAGCTTCCTACATTTTCATACAATCTTTAAAATGGATATTTCGGGGAGCTGTGCACACGTTTGAAATGGCTGTTTTTAAAAATTAATGTTCTTCTTGACCATCACCTGAGGTTGTTAGTAGGCAGGCATTCTTGCTCTGACCGCTGGGCACTTTGACGTCAAGGTAGATTTTTACTGTACTTGATCCAGTCCATTTCAAAAGCCGTGCGGTGTGTGAAATTATGTATACTTAATTATAAAGTTTACTTTAATCGTTATTAATCGTCTTTGCTAACGTTACAGGACTTCCTCGCACCTTGGTTTTTCGAAGTAGTCCAATGACATTGCAAATAAATTGAATTACGCGAAGTTGGAACCGCCTTCATTATATGTAACGAAATATACCACATTAATATATTCAATCGCAATATTACGTCTTTTAAACGTTTCTCAAATGTTTGGCTCCACTTCATAGCTGACTTGAGCTGCCCTGCCTTTAATGCCACAAGACAACGGTTTTATTAAGAAAGATGTTTTTAACATGGTGTCCCCTGAAATAGCCTAATTTTAGAGCTGTTATCACATGTACATTTGAAACATCTTACATAGGTTTTATTTAATTTTCTAGTTTTCTCTTGATCGATTTCTACTTTCTGTATATTGAAATGTTGTCATTACCATGTTCTTGCCATGAAATGGCCTTGGATGCCGACATGGCATCTGTGGACTTCTGTTTGGTAGCAGGCTAACAGTAGGCTGGAGAAACTTGTCCGAGCACGTGGAAGGATTTTGTGCCAAATCACCACTGGCCTTTGACCCAGTAGTTTATTAAAAATGATTAGCGGTCGCTTTAAGGACACAGCCGCCCCTTGTATCCGCACGATTACTTTACACGCATTGTGTGTGTGTGTGTGTGTGTGTGTGTGCGCGTGCGCGTGCGCGTGTGCGTGTGTCTGTAGGTTTGTCTTTGTCGCACTGACATTTTGAATCGAATGAAAGGTGGTGACCTGACTCTGGCGACAAAGCTAGCATTGCTCTCATTCCAGCCAGACAAACACCTGTTTAGCTTGTCGTGATGGAACCTGTTTTTTTGCACAAGGCCTACTCCAAACTAGGGCAGTGGTGCATTATTTTGTATAAGAATCTGCATTCCTGTGCTCTTTGTGCAGGAAGTGGCGAATGTGACCTGGTGGGGTATGTGTGATAATTGCGAATAAAACAGGTTACCCTGCAGAATTTATTTGGGTGGGTACAGTTGCCTGGCTGACAAGGTTCTGAGGTTGAGGGACTGTTGTGGGTCGGAGTTGGAGGAGGGAGGTCGGTGGTTCGGTGGGGTCGGGGGTGGTCAGCATTGATCTTTATGAAAAAAACTACCGTACATCTTTTCTTCTGTTACCATTATTGCATTCTTTATAACCTGTGAGCTTTTGCAAGTGCCAAGGGTCAGTATACAGAAATCCTTGTTCCGCAGTGACTCAGACAAGGCGGTTGATTGGGAGTGGTTTTTGCTAATTGTCAAATTATCCTGTGAAGAGCGTAGTCAAACTGACGGTGTGTAAAACTTGCAGTATGCACCGAGTCTCTAGCAGGAGCTGGCCTCTTACTGGCCCGATGGAGAGGCGTCGCCCTGGTAACGGTGGCAGTTGGCCCATGTCCCGGTGCAGTGCGGTAGCAGCGCTGGCTCCTTGGCTTACAGGCAGTGTGATATTAAATTTAAAGGAGATGCTATCAAGTGACCTCTTATTTGGAAAATTGCAGTGGGGCCAGGTTGGGGGGGTGGAGCGCTGAAGTGATGGAGTCTGTCTTTGTAAATGGCTTCCAATCTGTCTCCTTTCATGCTGTAAAAAAAAAACTGCCACTATACCCCGCCCCCCCCACTCCCCCCCCCGCCATTAAACCCGTGCCCCACCCATCATGAGCACCTTGCTGTATCGTCTCGATAAATAAGATAAAACAAGGGATGTTATCACTTGTGCAGGTGTAGTTCAGCACTGGGCCGTGTGAGAGTCTGTCTCGAGCTTCTCGCCTCCCCGTCAGCGATCCGTTCTTCCATGGGAGCGAGTGGTTGGCTGTGGGCAGTGTGCTGCTGTGTCATGGATGGGTTTCCCCTGTTGAAACTGACTGTGCACTTGGCAGTTTCTCTTTCTGCAGGAAACGAAAGAATCATGTGTGGTTGCGGGCAGAAGAGAGGCTGGGGGTGGGGGTCGGGGTGGGCGGCGTGGTTTTGGAGGGGTCCTGGGGCGTGGGTCCCTTGAAATATGTAAGTGATCGAGCTGCTCTGCCATCTTGGCCCTCGGGCTGAAAGCGGGCGATGTGCTTTGCCCTCCACAGTGGCAGGGCTGCCCGTTTGCCCGTAGCTTTGCCCCTGCAGTGTGCTTGTGGTGTTCGGCTGGTGCCAATGCCCACTGGCACAGGAAGTGCCCTGAGAGAAGCGCCCCCTCCTGGTGTGATTCAGAGCTGCGGAGAGGTGGCCTCCGCCGCCCTCAGAATTGAGGTTTTAATTGGTTCATTTAGAGGAGCTCCAGTCAGCATCGAGCTGAACCCGGGAGCTGCAGGCAGTCGAGTGGGTTAGGCCTAATCAGCGATGCTAAATGCACTGCGCTGAGGAGCTAGCGCTCACAGGAATGAAACTGAAAACCAAGTGATAGGAAAAAAAATGATACAATCTGAACTCGGTAAACAAACCGATCGCACGAGATTAGGGAACTCTTTGATGTGCTGAAATCTGCCTGCCAGTTCTTTGTGGCAAGAGCGTGTCTTTTTTTTTCTTTCTACGTTTGTTTTTTTTGGCATGCTCACTGAAGGGTGAGTAATCGGGGACGATTTGGACGGTTAAATTAAAACGTGAGTCCATGCAGTAAAAAAAAAAAAGGCTGTGTTCCTTATTCTCTCTGGTGCGGAGCTGCTGAGAGAAAAAGGGAACGCTTGCCCAACAGTGGCCTCCGTGCCAGCCTTCCTCTTTTCGGCTCCTGTCAGACGGTGTCGCCGTGGGCGACCGAAGGTCTCTCTTGGGCAGGGTCTGTGTGGCGGCAGCTCTGGGGCTGTTGGGGCAGGGTTCTGTGTGATGGGCTGTTGGGGTGTTATTGGAGGTTTCTCCCCCCGTGGTGCTTGCAGGAGCTCCTGGCTTTGCCTGGCCTGGACTGTGTGTGCGTTATTGAAAAAGCCTCCTAGAGAACTCTCCCACATGGCAGTTATCCACCTGCGTTACACACGTGCCCAGGCCCTCACACCTGCACACACCTGCACACACCTGCACACACCTGCACACACCACACCTGCTGCTGGAGAATCACACAGGCCGCTGCTCTGGTTTTCATATTAAAATTGGTAATCTTTCCAGACTTGAGAAAGCAGGTCAGGTGAGCTAATCGGCCGCTGTAATTGGTCAGTTTGGTGCTGACGGACACCCAAAGCCACCAGACCCCTGGGATTTTATTTTTGTTTTTATTTTTGTGTAATTTGTGGGAAAAGTGGGCGAATCTCATTCTGCTGGGGTGCTGCTCAGATAGTGCTGGACCCGGAGAGCAGGGGCAGGGGCTGGGGCAGGAGCTGGAGCTGGGGCAAACCCAAACTGCCATTTTCTCCCTGAGGGCGACTGTGGGAAGATCAGCCATATTGTCCCCTTCCCCACAGCTCGGTGTGTGCTGGTGCTGTGCATGTGAGCGTTAAGGTGCTGATCTTCCCTGGTGCGCTGGGCTGTGTGTGCTGGTGCTGTGCATGTGAGCGTTAAGGTGCTGATCTTCCCTGGTGCGCTGAGCTGTGTGTGCTGGTGCTGTGCATGTGAGCGTTAAGGTGCTGATCTTCCCTGGTGTGCTGAGCTGTGTGTGCTGGTGCTGTGCATGTGAGCGTTAAGGTGCTGATCTTCCCTGGTGCGCTGGGCTGTGTGTGCTGGTGCTGTGTATGTGAGCGTTAAGGTTCTGAGCTGTGTGTGCTGGTGCTGTGCCTGTGAGCGTTAAGGTTCTGGGCTGTGTGTGCTGGTGCTGTGCATGTGAGCGTTAAGGTCTGCTTCCCGGTGTGCTGGTGGGTGCCGGCTGTTACGGCATGTGAGAACGCAGGTGTTCTGCACTCTGGTGGCCTAGACTGGACGGCCTCGGGCTGCTGTGTGTGTGGTTAAGGTGTTGGTGTGTGTGCTGGTGCTGTGTGTGAGCGTTAGAGGGTTGCCGGGTGTGTCTGGTGATGCATGCGTTGATTCAGTGTGAGGAGAAGCAGAGTGTTTGGTTTTGTGTAGAGCGTCAGAAGGACAGAGCTGGTGTGTGTGTGTGTGTGTGTGTGTGAGAGAGAGAGTGTGTGTGTGTGTGTGTGTGAGAGAGAGTGTGTGTGTTGAGGGTAGTGTAGAGAGAGAGAGAGAGGTGTGTTGTGTTGGGTGTGTGTGTGTGTGTCTGTGTGTGTAGGAGGAGAGAGAGAGAGAGAGGTGTGTCTGTGTTAGAGTATGAGGTGTGTGTGTGGGGTGTGTCTGTGTGTGTGTGTGAGAGAGAGAGAGAGAGTGTGTGTGTGTGTGTGTCTGTGCGTGTGTGTGTGTGAGAGAGTGTGTGTGTGTGTTGTGTGTGTGAGAGAGAGAGAGAGAGTGTGTGTGTGTGTGCGTGCGCGCGTGTCAGTCAGTGAACCTGGCCTTCCTGTTCTGAGGCCCAACCCTCTGGTTAGACAGGAGTCCTCCGCCATCGCTGTGCTCCACCCTTTAGAGTGCCCTTCCCCATGCATCACTAACGCTGACACAGCCTGTCACTCAGTCTGGGGTTTCATACCGCCACCTGGCTCTGTGTCACACCTGTCGTGTGTGCACGTGCCTGCGTGTGTGTGTATGTGTGTGTGTGTGTGCGCTCATGCACGCGTGGTGCTGGGTATCGTGCGGTGTGTGTGTGTGAGAGAGAGGGAGGCTGTGTCGTGTGTACTAGGCTGTGCAGAGTTTGCGGTCTCTCCCTCAGGGTGGGGCTGCGGTGTGGTTCAGGGCTGACGTATATCTTCCGTCAAACAGGTCTTTCATTTACTGAATTTCGGTTTTTCCCCGTCCCGCCCTGCTTTGTCCCGCCGCACGCCTCTCTTGTGCTACTCCGGGCTGACAGCTTGCCTCTCTCCCCTTTTCTGTCATGGTGCCGCAGTGATTCCCAAAATCTTCTGCCCCCTTCCTGTGGAAGTGCCTTTTCTGTGGCCCTCAAAGCTAGTGCTGTGAATTAACCCCAGAGGACAGTGTTTTACGTCCACTGTGGTTTTCTTTTTTTTTCTGCACTTGTCTCCGAGCACCCCCTCCACTCGACCCCCCCTCCCACGAACCCCATGACTGGCTCCTGGTCCTCAGTTTTGAATCCGCTACCTCGAGGAGCATGAAGCTGTTCTCTCAGGAGTCCCTGAGTGTGGTGGGGCAAGCGGGAGCTTTTTCCACAGTGAGGAGCACGGAGCTGAACGTCGTACGGATGAAGTTCTGTGCGATGCCGTGTCCCGTCCCTGTGCCCTGAGAAGGTCTCTCTCCATCCGAGCGCCAGCGCAGCTGGTGGGAGTCACCAGCAGGGAGAACGACACCCCTGTCACGCGGCCATTTTGTTTCCTGCCTGGAATGACCGGGTCATCTCTTAAGGCATTCAGCCAATCGGAACCTGGGCAGGAAAGAGAGGAAGAGGCCTGTGTAGAGGAGGGGAAATTTGGCTGGTTCCTCCTGATGAGTCAGTGCTGTGTGGTGTGACTGAGTCACCCCTGACCTCACAGAGAGAAGGGGGGAAACGTCTACCTTCTACCATCACTGTCACACCCCCTTGCTCTGTGGAGGCTGTGTGCCTGTCTCAGTCCTGTAGGAAATGGTGCTGCTCACTGTGATGGGCATCCCCGTTCATTAAGACTGCCTTCTGCCGCGACAGAGTTTCAGACTGCCCCCGTCCCCCCGGGTTTTCATGTCTTTGATGGGGTTTCTTGCTGTAGTGCGTAATACCCTGCAGTGAGCTGTGGAGTTGTGTGCCAGTACGAAATGCATTGCCGTGGTTGGATCTATGCGTGAGCCGCTGCTGGTCACGTGCTGCTGGTTGGAGCTGATTAAGCCAGTTTGCAGTAACGTGTGTTAAGAAGCATGTGCACACAGACCCTTTGGGGACAGTGCCTCAGTACCTGTTTGTCTGAACGCTGTGGCTTCGAATCACTGCTTCCAGTCAGCGTCAGGTTTACCCGGGATCGTCCGATCGCATCTCGACTGTCCTGTTGGTTTATTAGCAGAACTGGCCCCTGAACGTGGCGGAGGTCTCCCGCATTAGCGTGGGAAGTTTGGTTCGTAGCTAAGCGGCTAGCAAGTGTGACTGGCACATTAGAGACCGGACCGGAGGGGAAGGATGGGAGGACTGAGGAATTGAGAAGCGTGTTTTGGGGAAATGGATGGCCCTCATTCAGTCGGGCACCACTCAGAAGCCGTGCCAGTTGCAGATGTGGGGAGGTGTATCCACAGGTCGATCATTTCTACCTCATGCCTTCCAAAAATATACCTCCTTCTGTGATGTCATAAGTGACACGCCCCTGTCTTTTCTCTTGCAGTCGGGTGGTCCTGCCCTGCTCTGTAGAAGAGGTGAGTGCCCAGTCAGAACATTACCTTACATTTTGGTTCAGTACCAGGTGGGCCAGCTCTCCTGTGGCCCAGGCCAGTAACCCCCTCCCCCTCTCTCTCGCTCTCCTGTGGCCCAGGCCAGTAACCCCCCCCTCTCTCCCCCCTCTCCTGTGGCCCAGGCCAGTAACCCCCTCTCTCTCTCTCCTGTGGCCCAGGCCAGTAACCCCCCCCCCTCTCTCCTGTGGCCCAGGCCAGTAACCCCCCTCTCTCTCTCCTGTGGCCCAGGCCAGTAACCCCCTCTCTCTCTCCTGTGGCCCAGGCCAGTAACCCCCCCTCTCTCTCTCTCCTGTGGCCCAGGCCAGTAACCCCCTCTCTCTCTCTCCTGTGGCCCAGGCCAGTAACCCCCTCTCTCTCTCTCCTGTGGCCCAGGCCAGTAACCCCCTCTCTCTCTCTCCTGTGGCCCAGGCCAGTAACCCCCTCTCTCTCTCTGCTTAGTACCGTGGCCAGCTTCCTGTGGCCCAGGCCAGTAACCCCCCTCTCTCTCCTCCTCTCTCTCTCCTGTGGCCCAGGCCAGTAACCCCCCCTCTCTCTCTCCTGTGCTTCAGTACCAGGTGGGCCAGCTCTTCTCTGTGGCCCAGGCCAGTAACCCCCTCTCTCTCTCTCCTGTGCTTTCAGTACCAGGTGGGCCAGCTCTTCTCTGTGGCCCAGGCCAGTAACCCCCTCTCTCTTCTCTCCTGTGCTTCAGTACCAGGTGGGCCAGCTCTTCTCTGTGGCCCAGGCCAGTAACCCCCTCTCTCTCTCTCCTGTGCTTTAGTACCAGGTGGGCCA
>NC_057942.1:1680000-1682500 GCF_018555375.3 Anguilla rostrata
TGCTCATCGAGCTGTTGCAGGTAAAGCCGAATGGAACCTGAGAAATGAGCAGAAGTAGAACCCCCCCCCCCGCAGACGGAAGAGGCTCTGTCTGTTCTGCGTTGCAGTTCTGCACTGCTGTGTTTCACAGTGAAAGAGCACCTCTGGGTTTGCACACGACAGGCCTGCAGCTCAATGCCCAAAGTCCCTTCAGCGTAGAAGGAAATGCAGAAATCGGCAATGATGTCCTGGCCGTGTGAGCCCGCCCCCCTGCTTCCTGTGATGATTTCACTCTCCTTTCAGAACGAGTACATGGGCGATAACTTCATGATTAAGATCGAGACGTGGCACAAGCCCGACTTGGGGACGCAGGAAAACGTGAGTTAATGCGTTTCAAATTTTTTAAAAAGCAATAGCGCAGTGATTCCTGAAGCAGAGTGGGTCTCGCAGTCAGACCTCGCTGCTGAAACCCTGATCTGAAATGCGTTTGGAGTGTGTTCTGCTTTATTGTGCCTGACCGTTGCTTTTGATGTTGTTTATATTGTGAGAGCATTACCCCGTTCTGGAATGTCTTCCTTTGACTGGACAGTACACCCACTGACTCCGCCCCCTGCTCTGATTGGCAGGTCCACGGGCTGGACGCGGCTGTTTGGAAGGACGTGGAAGTGGTGCCCATCGACATCGCGGACAGAAGCCAGGTGGCTCCAAACGTGAGTGCATCTCCTCACTTTTTTTTTTAGCTGCAAAGAACTTGATCCACTGAATCTGAGTGTTGCCGGATATTCTCAGGCAAAAAACAGAGAGAGAACTTTAGGCCTGAACTGGACCAGTTCCAGATCCTTAGCCCCAGACACCGTGCTGGGTCCCGTCCCTTATTCACTGAGGGTGTGTCCGATTGAAACGGTTTGGCTTTGGCCTCACACACAGTGTGGAGCCCAGAGTACCTGCTGGGTGTGGGGTGTGGGGTGTGCCCCGGGACGTCCTGTAGGCGGAGAGACTCCGCTCCGCGCGCGGCGGCTAACGCAGCCAGGCTGTCGCCAGGACATCTGCCCGCCCCCCGGGCACAGTTTGGCCCTCAGCCACGCCCAGCCTTGCCCGGCCCAGACGAAAGGTCAAAGGGCAGGGGGGCCCTCGCAGCAGGACGGGCGGCCTGCGAGATGCCTGTCTGGATGGGAGGGAGGGGGGGAACTGGGCGGGGCACAGCGCAGTGTTGGGAGGGCTGTGCCTGAAAATGGGAGTAGTGTGAAGTAAGGACTGGCCCAGGGCTGCAGCGGCCCTGCCGGGGCTGGCGTCTGCAAATCTGTGTTTGGACCAAAACCCCGCTGGTGTCGCGCTCCCTAGAGGGCCCCTTGATTTGTGCCCCCCCCCCCCCGCCCCCCCCGCAAGAAAGCCGGCGGAGAGGAATTCAGTGCGGGACCCCGCCCCCGACCCGCTGGCGCATTGGGAGAGGAATCTGCACTGCGCTGATCTCCCTCCAAACCCAATCAATGGCATGTGGTTTCTCCCAAAAAATAAGAATAAATAAGCAAAACAAAAAAAAACGTTCTGCATGAACTTCATCCAGTGTCCTCCCTCCAGCCCCCCCCCCCTCCTCAACCCCCCGCCCCCCCCCCCGCACATCCACAGTCGTAGGCCTCAGCCCTGACTGCTCTTAATCAAGCCCAGCTCTGCTGGGGGAATTTTCCCCTGATTTGTTTACATAAACTGGGCCCCTTGGGGCCCCCGGGGCCGAGGTCTGGGGAGGGGGGGGTGGTGAGGGGCGGGGGGGGGGGGGCTAGGGGGGTCGGGGTCCCGCGGCGCACACGCAATTAACCTCACAGAGGAGGGCGGCGGCGTTTGGAAGCAATTTGGGAGCAATTGAGCCTGGCGTAAACGCACGGGGCTGGACCAGGCTGGGGGCGGGGCGGGGGGGGGGAGCTCTGTGGAATAAACAACCACAACCAGCACTTTGATTTAGCACCCCCCCCCCCCCCCCCAGGGCTGCTGCTCTGCCCCCCACCCTTCCCTTCTCCCACAATCCTCCCGCTCATGGCGGTGCTCGGATTCCGCCCAGCCCAAACGGAGCAGATTAAATAGCCAGGTGAAGCCCCCCCCCCCCCTCGCTGAGCAGGCGGCTCTCTCCTGCCCCCCCCCCAACACACCATTTTATTGACCTGATCCGCTCTCTCTCCCCTCTGCTTACTGTGAGTGAATAATGTGGGGACAAGCATCACCTGACATCATTAGCTGCTTACCTGCATGACTGTTAGTGTGTGTGTGTGTTCTGTCTGCTGTGTGTGTGTGTACGTGCGTACACAAGCTTGCACGCATACACACACACACCATGCTAACAGTTTTTTTTTTTCCTATATTGAAAAATTTAGGAGCACACTATTGAATACCAATTACTATATTCACACCCAAACACATGCGCTCACACACACAGGCACACTCGCACACACACACGCACGCACGTGCACGCACACACACGCACACACGCACACACGCACACACGCACACACACACACGCACACACATGCAC
>NC_057942.1:1685000-1717500 GCF_018555375.3 Anguilla rostrata
CCCCCCCCGGCGCGTCCCGTCAGAGATCCCCGAGCCCACAGGAAGTGAGCGTTTTCACTTTCTTCACGCGTCGATTGGCGGCTGGCTTCGACTCCCTCTCAGTTCCCGCTTTGTGCCGCAGAATGAACTCTTCCTCTTTCAGAGCGGCTCGGAGGCGGGGAACTGGAGCCACACGTACTCAGGAACACAAGCTCTCCACACGAGCTCTCCAAACACAAGCTCTCCACACGAGCTCTCCAAACACAAGCTCTCCACACGAGCTCTTCACACCGGTCAGTCGGCGGGAAAAACGTCTGTTCGGTATTTCTGACGTTCATGGAAACCCTGGACTACAGCGCTTAACTTGGACTGACAGCACAGGCACTCGCACTGAAACATCGCTGTGTAGGGTTTCTGTGGCCCGCATCAGCATTAAAGACACCCCCCAGGTCAGATACAGGGGTGCTCCTGTGTTGCAGTCAGGGGGTGCGGGGGTGTGTTTGGGGATATGATGTTCTGACGGTAAGT
Organism: Anguilla rostrata; assembly: GCF_018555375.3. Taxonomy (NCBI): domain Eukaryota; kingdom Metazoa; phylum Chordata; class Actinopteri; order Anguilliformes; family Anguillidae; genus Anguilla; species Anguilla rostrata. The sequence goes on from NC_057942.1 coordinate 1,685,508, forward strand.
CCGCTGACCGTAAGAGCGGTCTCCAGGCGCGGTCCTCCTGACCTGAACCGCTCTCACTTCCTGTTCCCTTCTCTCCTCTTCCTGCGCAGAGTGAGCTGGAGCAGAACACGGCCTGCCCCCGCATGTGCGCCTACAAGCTGGTCACCGTCAAGTTCAAGTGGGCCGGCCTCACCAACCGGGTGGAGCGCTTCATCCACAAGGTCCGGCGCCTTACCCACCCCGCTAACCGCTACCCTCCCCTCCTAAAGGCCCTTCTGCGTCCCCGTGGGGCAGAACTTTATTACAGCGCCTGTCCCGTTAACTGACTGCATATTAAACCCACTGCTTAGACTAATTAAGCGACTGTTCAGAGCATTGTTCAGATGAGATGCTGTATTCCTGAGAGACTGAGTCAGGGAGTCAGCCAGCGCTGACACTCTGTCCAAACCTCCCCTGCTCCTGATCAGAAGTGCTCGGCTGAATCTGCTCCCCTGCCGGTCACGGGGAACGTCCTCCGCCCGCACGCAGGGAAGGTTCTGGAAGTAAATAAATCCCTGTCCACTGAAGCAGGATTCTGCTGTATGCGTGCCGTCCTGCGCGAATGGGTTTCTTTGTGAAAACGGGACGGATGTTTTCGTTCTGGGTTCTGAGATTGTTGTTAGCCAGATGCTCTTATCCGGAGCGTCTCGCACTGCTTAGATCGTTTAACATGAACTTTGTTTATTCAGCTGGGATTCGAACCCGTAACCCCTGACTTTCACAAGCCCTGTTCCCGATATGTTGGTCTAGGCCAGTGGTAACCAACCCTGTTCCTGGAGATCTACCATCCTGTAGGTTTTCACTCCAACCCTAACAAAGCTGCACCTCACTCAACAGCTAGAGATCTCACTGAGCTGCTAATTAGCAGTCAGCTGTGCCAAATCAGGGTTGGCATGGAAACCTAGAGGGCGGTAGATCTCCAGGAACAGGGTTGGTTACCACTGGTCTAGGCTGTGCTGAACCTTCAGGCCTGACCTCTCTCTCTCTCTCTACTCCCCTCCCCTCCCCACAGCAAGAGAAGAGAATCTTCACCAACTTCCACCGGCAGCTGTTCTGCTGGCTGGACCGCTGGGTGGAGCTCACCATGGAGGACATCCGCCGCATGGAGGACGAGACGCAGAAAGAGCTGGAGGAGGTGGGGGTCTGCCTGCGCGCCCCCAGACGTGCCCCCCAAAACACTGCCACCCTGAAACACTGCCACCCCAGAACACTTCCACCCCAAAACACTTCCACCCCAAAACACTGCCACCCCAGAACACTTCCACCCCAAAACACTGCCACCCCAGAACACTGCCACCCCAGAACACTGCCACCCCAAAACACTGCCACCTGAAACATGCTCCCCAGAACACTGCCACCCCAGAACACTTCCACCTGAAACATGCACCCCAAAACACTGCCACCCCAGAACACTTCCACCTGAAACATGCACCCCAAAACACTTCCACCCCAGAACACTTCCACCCCAAACATGCACCCCAAAACACTTCCACCCCAGAATACTTCCACCTGAAACATGCTCCCCAAAACACTTCCACCCCAGAACACTGCCACCCCAAAACACTGCCACCTGAAACGTGCTCCCCAAAACACTGCCACCCCAGAACACTTCCACCCCGAAACATGCACCCCAAAACACTTCCACCCCAGAACACTGGCACCTGAAACATGCTCCCCAAAACACTTCCACCCCAGAACAGTGCCACCTGAAACATGCACCCCAAAACACTTCCACCCCAAAATATGAACCCCGAAACATGCACTCCAAAACGTCATCCTACCACACACACACACGGACACGTACGCACAAACACACACACACACACACACACCATGCTTCCATGCACCCACATGGCACACACAAACTCCACCCACCTCCAAACACACACTGTTTTTTGTAGGTTGTGTGCTGCTGGTCCTTTCTCCCAGGTGTTCGGTACCGACTCTCAGCAGTAATGTTCTGCAATGCATTGTGGGAGTTCCCTGCTGCCTGTTACCTCAGCTCACTGCCACTGTGCCAAAGACTGTAAAAACAGAACTCCCTAATGCTGCCTGTACCTCAGCTCACTGCCACTGTCCCAAAGATGTGACAAACCACTGCCCTTAAATCTGCGCTGTCCCCTAAAGTGTGACTGAAACCACTGTCCCCTAAAGTGTGACTGAAACCACTGTCCCCTAAAGTGTGACTGAAACCACTGTCCCCTAAAGTGTGACTGAAACCACTGTCCCCTAAAGTGTGACTGAAACCACTGTCCCCTAAAGTGTGACTGAAACCACTGTCCCCTAAAGTGTGACTGAAACCACTGTCCCCTAAAGTGTGACTGAAACCACTGTCCCCTAAAGTGTGACTGAAACCACTGTCCCCTAAAGTGTGACTGAAACCACTGTCCCCTAAAGTGTGACTGAAACCACTGGACCCTAAAGTGTGACTGAAACCACTGTCCCCTAAAGTGTGACTGAAACCACTGGACCCTAAAGTGTGACTGAAACCACTGTCCCCTAAAGTGTGACTGAAACCACTGTCCCCTAAAGTGTGACTGAAACCACTGTCCCCTAAAGTGTGACTGAAACCACTGTCCCCTAAAGTGTGACTGAAACCACTGTCCCCTAAAGTGTGACTGAAACCACTGTCCCCTAAAGTGTGACTGAGACCACTGTCCCCTAAAGTGTGACTGAAACCACTGGACCCTCGCGCTGTTCAGTGATGTCACTGATGTTTTTCCTGTGATTGTGTCTGGACTAGCCGGGGGCGGAGTCACCACGCCAGCTGGCTCCAACGCGCTGCCATGCCAACAAGCCCCGCCCCCCGGCGTCGGCTTTGCTGCCCTGCTCGTGCGAGCCTTACTAACCCCTGCCCGCCTGCCTGTCTCTGATTGGCTGGCTGACCCTCTTGTTTTGCACACAGATTCGGCAGAAAGGTTCGGTGCGAGGGACCTCGGCTGCCGACGACTAAGCCCCCCCACCCCCCAACCCCCCCCCCGTAGCTCGGCCTGCGTAAGTGAGGCTGGCCATGAAGGGGGGGGGATGCAGAGCTGGTGAAGGAGGTCCTTTACTCTCATCTCAGCCTACACCCCCCCCTCTCTCTCTCCATCTCTCTCTCTCTCCATCTCTCTCCTCTCTCTCTCTCTCTCTCTCTCTCTCTCCATCTCTCCCTCTCTCTCTCTCTCTCTCTCTATTTGGTGGTTCCTGGCTTTTGTTCAGTCGCTTCATCCATTTTGGTGCCAGTAATGAACTCTCTCTGCTCGCCTGCTAACCAGGCTGTTCTGCTTCTTCTCACTTTGTGTTTCCTCTGATGGGTTTATAACACAGGGTGCACCTGACCCAACCCTCCACCTGATAAAATCACCTGACCCAACAGGTGCGTGGGAGATCACGGGCTGCCTCTGCTGGTCCCTGGGTAGGAACCAGCAGTTTGGGAGTGGGGCTTTTGGGGGGTTTTTCTAGGTGGTGGACTAACCGGGCCTACCTGCCGTACCAGACCTGTCTGCTAACATCACAAAACTCTCTCTGAGTCTCACTGACCTGCATGGGGAAGAGACTCTGCTGAGACGGAGGAGAGGAAGGAGGGATGGAGCAAAAAGGAGTAGAAATAGGGAAGAAGAGATGAGGGAGGTAAAAGAGAAGGAAGAGATGAGATGGCAGATTGACTAAGCCAGACGAAGAGGTCAAATACACAAACCCTAGAGACCAGGAAGCCCCCCCTGCCCTGTTAAACCCCATTACATGTAAATATTATTCATATTTATTATTATCATTCGTATTATATATAGCGGCTTCAGCAACAACAACAGTGATGCCTTCTTATCCCACCATTCGTGCACAGATATGTTAGTGCACGTGTGCACGTGTGCACGTGTGCACGTGTAATCTGGGCTGCTCTCCAGACGAGGCATTAGGTGCTGCTTGGAGAAGTGTGACTGAGGAATTCTGGGATGTTTGCGCTGGTACCGCTCTCCAGTTCCGGGTTGCTGCTGATTCTGCAGGGTCAGGACAGGAGCTCTGAATTTAAGAGCTGAACGCTGATCTCCTCCCTCCTCCTCCACCATCTCAGAAGAGTCTTCTCTGGGAAGAATGTTCATCCGCGTGTTGAGATGTGTCCCTAATATATTATTTTACTCTCTCTCTCTCCCCCCCTCTTTTATTCTCTCTCTCTTGCAGCTTCGAAAGGAAGGTGATGTTCGCGGCACCAGCGCAGCGAACGAAGGTTGAAGCTGCCACACCCAGCTGAATTTAAAAACGTCACCATGACGACGACGGAGGAGGAGGAGGCAGAATGGAGATGGAGTCTCACCTGTAGGGGGCAGTCTTCCCCCTTCAGCCTCACTGATTTTCCAGGGTTACCATCGATCATTAGTACTGTTCCCCAGCTCACCCAATCACAAGCGTCCTTTACATACAACCAATTAAAGAAAAGATTAGAGAATATATATATATTTTTAAAAATTGTACGAATCGTGAGGACACTATATATGTATAAATATGTATTTCACCAGGGCTGCTTTTCTGGTGTTCAGTAAAAACCATTTAAAGCAGAATTAGGAGATGACTGTAGAGTGTAGCTCTCCAAACTCAACCCCTTCAGCTGTTAAAACCTCATCCTGGCTTCTGTTTGTCAAAGCCTTTCTTCCTTTTGGTGTGTAAAGTCTGCAGTTTTGTTGGGTTTTTTTCCCCTTTAATTTGTTTGTTTTTGGTTTATTCTGTTTTTGACAGGCTGTCTAGACCCCCCCCCCCCCTACCCCCCCCCCTTGTTTATGGCTGCTGAACCTGCAGATGAGTTCTGATTCGCTGGCATGTAGATTGCTCTGAAGATGCTTTTGACAGATTGCCCCCTGCCCGCCACCCCCACCCCCCCAACCCAAAAAGAATTCCTTCTTTTTAATCATGAAGAGAAAACCATAAAACCTAGACATGGTGGTTAAGATTCTCACTTTCCACCATCATTTGTACACACACACACACACACACACATTCGCGCACGCATGCACATACACATAAGTGCACACACACACACGCACACTCTTGCACTCACATACACACGCTCACGCTCACACACACACACAGGTCCGGGTGCCTTTTTGGTGACGTAGCCTTGCACACGGGATTTCGGCCTCTCTGCCTGGGGGGGGGGGGCTGTAACTCCACCGCACGTATCCCAGCATGCCTTTCCACTGAGAGAAGCACGGTGAGGTTCACTCCTGTGGCGCTTAGCCACGCCTTCCCTATGCACTTGGAACACGCCGCAGGCTCCGCCTCTTCGTTCCTTATAAGGCTTTATTTGTAGCGCCTGCTACCGTTTACTGTAATGACCGGGCGTCGGAGCCCGCTGCTCATTGCCGTGCCGTTGGCGGTGCTGTACCTGGATGCCTTGGAGCCGCCAGATCGCCCGCTATATTCACCCCCCCCACCCCCACCCCCACCCCCTCTGCCCGCTCTCAGACCTCTGCCTCCATGAGTTTACAGCCTGACCACACCCCCTTCTGCATAGCCCCGCCCCTTTGTGGGCAGTCACACCTCCTTTATCTGCAAGCCTGGCCCCCTTGTTCTTTTCTGTGAGGCATTGACAGGCCTTGTGAGTGTGAGAGAGTGCCACTGCTGCCTGCACTATTCCACAGCAGTGAAAACCAGTTCACTATTCCACAGCAGTGAGAACCAATTCACCATTTCACAGCATTGAGAACCAGTTCACTATTCCACAGCAGTGAGAACCAGTTCACTATTCCACAGCAGTGAGAACCAGTTCACCATTCCACAGCAGTGAAAACCAGTTCACTATTCCGCAGCAGTGAGAACCAGTTCACTATTCCACAGCAGTGAGAACCAGTTCACTATTCCACAGCAGTGAGAACCAGTTCACTATTCCACAGCAGTGAGAACCAGTTCACTATTCCACAGCAGTGAGAACCAGTTCACTATTCCACAGCAGTGAGAACCAGTTCACTATTCCACAGCAGTGAGAACCAGTTCACTATTCCACAGCAGTGAGAACCAGTTCACTGGTTCTGTGTCCTTAATCCAAGTGCTGTTAACTTCCTTTACCTGCTGAACCGCAGGAACTGATCCAGGTGTTCAGGCAGACGTATTGAATGCTGGAAACTCTTGTTTTTTTTGTTTGTTTGTTTTTTCTTCCACACCTGGGTCTAAGCTGTATGCCTGTTTACACACACGTTGCACAGGGGTTCATAAGAACCTGTTTGCAGCTGAAAAGCAATAGAATATTTTTATATGAAACGTGTGAAACTCGGGTGCGTGTGAAAGTACGGCTGTTTGCGTCAGTGAAGGTTTCTCTGTGACCCCTAAAGAGAGGGCTAGAGGCAGAACACAGACAGACAGACGGATGAACTCCTTTGAGGCCAGGACGTCCCAGCATGCCTCTGCCTTAGTTTTATGTAGAGTGGAAGTGCTCAGCTTCCACCAGCAGGGCGGCGACTGCAGCCTGCACCCCAACGGGCCCGTGCTCTGCTGCTCTCAGCCTCGTGGGTTCTGATGATGATTCGGGGGATGAGAAGCCAGAAACTAAAAAAACTGAGTGTGTCTGGATTGATTACGCTGTTGTTTTTTTTCCTCTTTTCTTTTAAATGTTATTTTAGAAACTTTTTGGTTTGGGCTCTTGGTGGCACTGGTTTAGTACTGAAAAGCAACAAGCAAAAAAAAAAAAAAACTTTTCCTTTTTTTTTTTTCCTTTTTTGTTTTTTAACCTGCAGCTTGGTTTGGTCTCCACTGAAGCAGTGCTGTCGGGAAGGGTGTGGGGGTGTGGGGGTGGGGGGGGATTAATGATGACAATCAAATCTGAACTGAACAGAGTCATAAATAAACCTGCATGTCTGGCTGCTGTTAAAATGATTATTAAAAAGATGGACGGATTTAAATGTACTTTCTGATCATGCCTTTCGAATGTCTGGCTGTCTGTAGAGATTCAGGGGGAAATTGTGAATGTATGACAGTATACTTTTTCTTTCTCTTCTTTTTTGTTTTTTTTTTCTTTCTTTTTTTGCAGATTTTGAGCTGCAGAAAAAGGTCTGGGCAATGAAACCTAAATGAATATCTAATAAATTTCCACACAAAGCGGGTTTGTGTTCTGCCTGTTCTCTGGTGTCTGTGACGGTGCTCCTGTAGGGGTCAGGTCGACAGTGTTACAGCTATTTTCACTTTTGTAAATACTGAAGACTCATCTTATACAGGGCTGAATATAAATGGGACTGGCCATCCAAATATGGGGGGGGGGTTGTGAGGAGGGGGGTGGCATAAACAGGAAGTGTAATTGTTGGGGGTACTGGCCCGGTAACTTAGAGGTGACAAGTTTGAGGGGGAAAAAAAATACAAAAGTATTAAAATACAAATTTAGTGACTATTTAGCTGTGTGGGTGGAGTGTATGTACGTTAAGAAGCTGAGCTGTTTACGTCACTCTGGATAAGGCTGTCTGTGAAACGGCTGCAGTGTAACGGAGTTGAGAACCTTCTGGAAGTTGGGTTGGCACCCCCTGCGTGTGTGTGTGCGTGCGTGTGTGGATGTGTGTGTGTGCGTGCGCGTGTGCGTGAGGGTGTGTGTGTGTGTGCTTGTGTGCGTGCGCGTGTGCGTGCGTGCGTGTGCGTGCGGTGGGGGGGTCTTTTTGTTTACAGGGGGGAGAAGAGGCTGAGACGCTGTGACATCAGCAGACCCGCCAGTTACCCGCATCTGCCCCATCGCAGGAGGAAGAGGTAACGGAATCCGTAACAGGGCAGGAAGGACAGGCGTGTCTGCTGAGCGTGATATCCTCTCTCTCTCTCTCTCTCTCTCTCTCTCCCCCTCCCTTTCTCTGTCTGTTTCCCTCTCTCTCTGTCTCTCTCTCCCTCTCTCTCTCTGTCTGTCTCTCCCTCTCTCACTCTGTCTCCCCCTCCGTCCCTCTCCCTCTCTCTCTGTGGCCGAGGAGAATGGTCACGTGACCCGCATGGAAGCTTGCGGCGCGTGTTTCCTGCAGAACGGACACCCGCTCTGGCCGTTATAGAGAATCTTTATCGTGCAATAAGGCCAGCGGAATCAGTCTGGGGAGAGAGAGAGAGGAATCAGTCTGGGGAGAGAGAGAGAGGAATCAGTCTGGGGAGAGAGAGAGAGGAATCAGTCTGGGAGGGGGAGAGAGAGAGAGGAATCAGTCTGGGGAGGGGAAGAGAGAGAGAGGAATCAGTCTGGGGAGGGGGAGGGAGAGAGAGAGGGATCAGTCTGGGGAGGGGGACAGGGGGATAGAGAGAGGGAGGTGGAGAGAGAGAGAGAGAGAGGGAGGGGGAGACAGAGAGGCGGAGAGAGAGGGAGGGGAAGACAGAGAGAGAGAGAGCAGTTTAAAGGGGTGTAGCCCTCGTGGGTCAGCAGGCTGGGGGGTTACACAGCTCTGTGACAGATACTGTCACTGACGCTCGTTAGCCCAAAGCCTTCACTTCCTCCTCTGGGACTCTCAGCCGGCTGAAAGCGGACCTGAGCGAGCCGGCCCCTCCCCGAGTGAGCGCGCGGTGCGGTGGGCGTGGCCTAAAGCGGACCTGAGCTAGCCGGCCCCTCCCCGAGTGAGCGCGTGGTGGGCGTGGCCTAAAGCAGACCTGAGCGAGCCGGCCCCTCCCCGGGTGAGCGAGCGGTGCGGTGGGCGTGGCCTAAAGCGGACCTGAGCGAGCCGGCCCCTCCCCGGGGGAGCGGTGCGGTGGGCGTGGGGGCGTGGGCCTGTGGTTTCGCTTGGGTAAGTTTGCGGCGGGATGGCGGGATGGCAGGATGGCTCGATGGCTCGATCTGCTTCGTCAGGTCTGTTGTGTCACTTTGGTCTCTGAGACAGGCCTGCCAGGGCTGGCAAGGGACCCATTTTGTGCTGGCTGAATGGCATCTGCGTGTGACCCCCCCGACCTCCCCCAGTGGCCCTCCGGGGGCCGGACTTGCGCATGGCCCCAGGACATGGAGTGGGGGGGGGGGCGGTTATTTTGAGGTCTGCTTATGGTCTGTGCTGATGTAAAAGCTTCCTGTCCTTCCGTACTGCGCCCAAGAGATTCTCTGAACTCCTTCCTATGTTGCTGGGGGGGGCAGAGCAGAGCAGATAATACTGCCCGCCAGCAGCTGCATTCCACCCCCCCTCTCCCGCTCCCGATTGGGTTCCTCTGGTTGACAGATGCTGTTTAACCCTCCTGACCTGCTGTTCTGAATGGGCAAGACTGAGCAAACAGCCTATGGGAAGGGGTTAGGAGGAGGGGGAGAGACCAAATGGGCCAATACAGAGACCCCCTCCCTGCCTCTGCAAGGGAAGATGGCGCCAGAGCAGGAAGGGGTTTGTCTCTCTCTTGGGGAGGCAAACCACAATCTGTTCTGGATGAGGAAGGGAAACCTCAACTACTGGAGGTTCCAGTGCAATATTAGAGTACAGAAGTGTAACAGAATTTAAAAATGTTTATGATGTCATAGAAGGGTAGAGCGCAGTACGTTAACAGAATTTAAAAATGTTTATGATGTCATAGAAGGGTGTGGAACACAGTACATTAACAGAATGTGAGAATGTTTATGATGTCATAGAAGGGTGTGGAACAGTGCATTAATACCACAGATCCTATAGACACGCCAGATACTCGGCCCTTACCTCTTACCTACAGCAGGTTCTGGTTGGTAACAGGAGTTACTGCTGCTGTATAGCAGAACAGATCTTCCCTTACCGCAGTACTGTACTTGGCCACGCCTCCTTACTGAAGACTGCATCAAATTGGAATGTGTTGTTTTCACTGGCAGGGAGGCAGAGCTTCCAGTGTTCAGACAGTGTTAAGGAGCATCTGGCGACGCATTAGAGGGGCTGCTGCTCGGAGTTTAGGGGGATTATCACTTTTACAGGGATCAGGCGGGGCTCCCAGACCAGGCTGTGAGGGTGGGGGAGTGGGGGGCACTCCTTAATGCTGCAGAGGGTGGAGGAACCGCCCGCACACTCACTCAGAGTGCTCAGATACAGAAGCGCGTTTAGCTTTAACACCAAGCTGCTCACGCTGGTCTGGGGTGGCTGGGGCTGGGGGGGGGGGGGGGGGGGATTTGAAATGTGACCCTGGCGAGGCACTGCTCAATTTTCTCAGCAATATGGAAAGGAGCATACCCCCCCCCCCCCCCCCACCACCCCACCACCCCAACCCCTCTTCCAAAAAGGCAAACACGCAGTTTCCTGTCTGGCTGGGGTAATACGTGTGTCTCATTGTGCATCTGACCCCTCAGCTCCGACTCCCAGAGACCAGCGCTGGTCTCTCCAGGTCCTGGTGGAAGGCCCCCCCCCCCTTGTTTTGGGGGCGCTGCAGGAAGGTGACGTAACCGAGGGTAACCGAGGGTTTCGCTGCGGCGGGGACGAGCAGGAAGTACGGACGGCGTTATCTTTCACACTCTTCCTCATCTTTTCCTCTCGGAACAATGCTTCAGGAGGGGGTGTCCGGCATCGGGGGGGGCCCCCCTCGCACCCTGCGCCCAGCTCGGGGCCATCCCGCGTCTCACCGGAGGATGCTGGGCCAATCTTTTGCGAACATGACTGACGTAACGCCGCTGGGGCTTGTGGGAGAACGGGGGGGGAGGCGCTGCTGGGAGGCGTGCCCTGAGTGGACGGGCCTTGCATTCTGGTGTCCTGTGTGTGTGTGTGTGTGTGTGCATGTATGTGTGTGTCTGTGAGGGAGGCGTGTGTGTGTGTGTGTGTGTGCGCGCGTGTGTGTGTGCGAATGTGTGCGTGCGTGCGTGTGTGCGAGCGCATGCGTAAGTGTGTGTGTGTGTGTGTGTGCGTGTGTGTGTGTGCGCGTGTGTGCATGTGTGTTTGTGTGTGCGCGTGTGTGTGTGTGTGTGTGTCTGTGAGGGAGGCGTGTGTGTGCGCGTGTGTGTGTGCGTGTGTGTGTGTGTGTGAGAGAGGCGTGTGTGTGTCTGTGTGAGGGAGGCGTGTGTGTGTGTGTGTGTGTGTGTATATATGTGCGTGTGAGTGTGTGTGTGAGTGAGTGTGTGTGAGTGTGTGTGCGTGTGTGTGTGTGAGTGAGTGTGTGTGAGTGTGTGTGTGTGTGTGTGTGTGAGTGTGAGTGTGAGTGAGTGTGTGTGTGTGTGCACGCGTGTGTGTGTGTGTGAGTGTGTGTGTGTGAGAGAGGCGTGTGTGTGCGTGTGTGTGTCTGTGAGGGAGGCGTGTGTGTGTGCGGGCGTGTGTGTGTGTGTGTGTGTGTGTGTGTGTGTGTGTGTGGCTGCAGTGTTATCTCCCCTCGTGGGTCACTGCTGGACTCGGTGCTGTTTATTTATTTTGCATTACTCGCTGCTGCCAGACAGCTGGTGCCCTCTGAGGGGCATTTAGGAGCTAAATCAGCTCTGAGTCACAAACCGACAGCACTCCTCCTTTCCTTTCCTTTTTCTCTCTATTCCTCCCTTTCCCCTCCTTCCTCGTCCTATCTATCTCTTTCTCCTCCGGTCACCTCTCCCCTCTCTGTAACTCTCCCTCCCTCCCTCTCTGTTTAAATGCAGATTGTGAGAATGTCTGTCTCAGAAAATAACTCTATCCTGCTTATCGCCGCCCAGCTTCTCAGCTGAGCCTGGCCCCCACCCCCAGATTCGGCAGCGCTGTGTCTCTGTGCGTCCCACCCCTGCCCCCCCTGACTCCCCCTATTTTTCTACCAGTCTCCCCACTGATGTGTCAACTTCATAATACATCCTGTCAGCTGCAGATGAGAACACCCCCCCCCCCCCCTCAGTATAACCCCCAGCCTCTGTCCTCCCTGTGCCACCCACAGCCCCTCCCTCGGGCGAGGGGGGGGGGTGTTAGGGGGGTTTGTCTGCTTCCACACGTCTCCGAAGCTGCCTAATCCCCTGGAAGATATTTCCTCAGGATAAATCACTCTACAACCCCCCCGCCAACCCCCACCCAGCCTGCCCTCTTTCCTGCGCCCTAATTCTCTCTGTTCCCAGGCCCTGCCCCCCCTCCGCCCCAACCCCCCCCCCCCCCCGCAATCCCACGGCTGGAATCCTGGCCTGGGGTGTGGCCGTGGGGGCGTGGCCTAATGTGGGAGTGGCCATCACTCACCGCTGACCCACTTCTGCATCTCAGGAGACCGTTTCCACGGACGCCAGAATCCCGCCGGGGAATGGTCGCAGAAAATGGGGTCCCCCCTCCCCTGGGACTGTGGGCCCCCCTCCCCTGGGACTGTGGGCCCCCCCTCTCTGACCTGCTCTCACCAGGTGTGAGTTCCAGGTGCGTTCTGAGCTGAGCTCTCATCTCCATCCTCACCTGTAACCTCTCCCCTCTGTGTGTGTGTGTGTGCGTGTGAGGGAGGCGTGTGTGTGTGTGTGTGTGCATCTGTGTGCGTGTGTGCATGTGTGTGTGTGTTCACGTGTGTGTGTGTGTGCATTCAGGTGTTCAGTTACTGGGCAGGTGAGCTCCCATCATGCCACACAGTGCCGCCAAAGGGGCACCAGCGCACTACCCTGGGAATCCACAAGGTGGCGCTGGCTGGAAAGCATCCAGGTGAGCTCTGAATATTACCAAACCAAAAAAAAAAAAACGAATGAAAAGATCAACAGACTGCCACTCACTGTACTGGCGCTCTGTGCCCCAGCGGTGGGGGGGGTGGGGGGGTGTCGGGCCGGGTCGGTGGGGGGGCGGGGGGCCGGGGGCCGGGGGGGTGTCGGGCCGGGTCGGATTCCCTCCTGTCCGTCATCTCCTCGCGTGCTCGCGCTCGACTAAATTGCTCCCCTCGAACGCCCGCGGCCCTCCCGTTCTGAAATTACACGTCTCCAAACGCAGACGCGCAGAACAATGGCGGGTTTAGCCAGACGCAGACGGGTGGAGATGGCGTTGGCGGAATTACACCGGCGGGTTTAGACTTCTCGGGTTTCATGAGCAGGATTACCGAGCTGGTTTTTTTTTGTGAGGTTGTAGCGTCAGGGGGTCGGAAGGTCAGGTGAATCACAAACTGCAGAGCGACGTCAGCAGAAGAACCTGGATGGAGGATGTTGTTCGTCGGGGTTGCTGGGTGGCTCATCCTGTTAGGGCACTGATCCAGGGCGTGGATAAGTCCCTCCCAATCGGGCGTCGAATCTGAATCATGCTAATGCTAACTGTGCTCCCACAGGGCCTTGTGCAATTGGTCATAGCATAACTGGGGGGGTTAGGGTTGGGGGTTTGGGGATTTCAGATGAGGGAAGTTTGTGTCTCATTGCATACTGTGTGTGTGTGTGTATAGTGGCGTGCATGTATTGTGTGTGTGTGTGTTTGCGTGCATGTATGTATCGTGCATGTATTGTGTGTGTGTTTTGTGTGGGTGCACGTATTGTGTGTGGGTGCGTGTATTGTGTGTGTGTGAGTGTGTGTGTGTGTGTATTGTGTGTGTGTGTGTGTGTGTATTGTGTGTGTGTCTGTGTATGTGTTGTGTAAGTGTCAAATGTGTATGTATTGTTGCGTAAGTGAGTTTGTGTGTATTGTGTGTGATGTATTGTGTTGGATGATGTGTGTGTGTGTGGCAGTGTGGTGTTATTGCATGTATTGTGTGTGTGCTTGTTGTTTCTTCGTCTTAGCTTACGTGTGTCTCATGTTTGCATCATCGTCCCCTGAAATAATGCTTAAAGTAAAGTGGATATCTGATTTGTTTGCATGACAGCTGAGTAGGTGACAGAGGGGCATTGAAATGAGTAGAAGCATTGCACTTCATTCTTTCTCTTATTCCTCCTCCTCCTCCCTCTCTCTCTCTGCACCGTTTAATCGAAGGCTCTACAGACTTCTCACTTCTTTACGCGTTATCAGGTTATCGCCCCCCACCCCCACCCCCACCTCCACCCCCACCCCCCCCCGGTGTTATTCTTTGTTTTTCTTTTCAACCTGCAGCTCAAAGGGATTTACTGTCGGGTCTCTTATCTTGAGTCTCGTCATTAATATTATTATCAGTTTTGATTATTATTATAAGTATTATGAATATTATTATTATTAATAGTATAGTAGAAAGTATCAGCAGTAGCCCTAAGTAGCAGTAGTAGCAGTCCCCTCAGACTGATATAGACTGCTAAATTCTCTCTCCTTGGTCTTTGCCCAGGCTGAAGGACTGGGTGAAGGCCTCCCCACCACAAGGTGGCGCCACTGCTCTGTGACACTCTCACTCCCATATGGACCTGGGCTCCTGAGCTTCTGCCTGCGCTGCTGTATCAGGGCCTCTCAGGTCAGTATGAGGAGCGGCATAAGGGAGATCTGGTCCAGTCGGGCCCAGTGGCTGATAAAACAAATGATCAGCATTATCAACAGGGAAGAAAAAAGCTGTCAGTACATTACTGCATTACTGCTGTAGAAACGGCTCATTTAAAGATGACTGTGAGGAGTGTCAAAGAGGAAGAGCAGCCTGCTGCTCGTTTAAACTCACAGTCTGGCGAGTGCAGCTCTGCTAGCCTCCACACCCCCAGACTTTTTTAACGTTTCTCTCTCAGGGCACAGGAAGGCTGTACAAAGCCAGGCCCTTTGAACAGGTATCCTGTTCGTGACCTTTGACCTCACCTGAGGGTCAGTCTCTTCCATCTCTGCCTGCTGCAACAAACCAATGGCTGCCTGTCAAGACCGCGTGAATCACGTTTGTCTTAGAACTGTAATCCCCTAAATTACACTTGTTGTCAAGGGACTTTTTTGTTGCTCATATCTGGATAACACAGATGAAAGAAAGAAGTAAAATGGAATAAATATCGGGTGTGAAATATAATTATATACATTTGCAATAGGCCTGTCATTTCTGGGAATTCGGATATTGACTGTGTTTGATCGTTACAAAATGTGGTTTAATGTTTTTTTCCCGTGTGACACCGTAATTGGGCTGTCTGCTTGGAGCTGGAGAGGCAGGTTTGAGCAGGAGAGGGAGAGCAGGGCTGAAAGCGGACCGGGTTCCTCCCGCAGTAAAGTCGCGTATTTCTCTCTCATCTTTACTGTGTGTCACTCAGGGTGTCCCAGACACAAAGGACACGTGGGGCGCGGCGTTACCGAGGCAACGTCGCCCCCCCCGCCGGCCCGCCCATCGGACCCCGCCCGGTACATTCCCAGCGTTTCGGGCTCCTTCAGCGCCGCCCCTCTGGACGAGCGTAAGATGACCCGGCTGTGGTGCACGCAGGAGACCGCCGCTCGGCATTCGGTTACCGCGCCGGAGACACGAGCGCTAGCACGCTAGCACGCTAGCACGCTCCGGGCTGCTGTGGCTGACACCCGAAACCCGTCTGCACACGCAGCCCGGGCTCCGTGACCTCTGACCCCGCGAATAGACGCAGATCGGCTCATGCCTGCTCGTCACGTCTGAACAAAAACAACACAGGGCTGGAGAAGCTAGCAGGGAAGACGTTCGCCCATTACTCTTACTTCTTTAGGATACTTATTTTTATTTCATCTGAGGTTGTGTTAACATTTTATTATTCCAAATTGTAGAAAATAGTATGCTAATGTTTTTACACTGTGCCACTATATAAGAACAGAATAATTAAATATTTTTTAAAAATATTAATATGCAAAGAAAAAGAGAACAGCAGCAGCCTAAGCTTTCTACTACTCACTAACTAAGCAAATTTTTGTCAGTAAATAAATATACTTGAATTGAATACTCAATTATTTTTGATGGCAAAAATCAAATGTGTGGCATTACAATATACATACGGTAGGCACTACTGAATTTGTTCTATTTAATAATGTGCCACAAATATTAGTAACAAATAGGCAGTTGGTGAACTTTGTGCATGCGTATAAAAAGCTGCTAAAAAAAAGTTACTCTTTTGGGTATTCATGACTTTTGTGGAGGGCAAATCACTCCAAGGGCCGTTAACATTTGAGAAAACTGATAATGCTTTCTAAAATGCGCTTACCGTGATTTAATACCGCGCCGCGTATGCCTCAGCCGGCTCAATTCTGCAGCCCCTCTGACCGACGGCATCGTTCGCGTTCTCTGATTATTTCTTGAACGCTGGGTGGCGCTGTGTCTGTTTAAAAGAAACGTTGTGGCACAAATATTCCTCCCGCTTCACAGGGAACTGTTCACGACTGAGTTAATTTGACTTTTCTCTCCACGAAACTATGCTAAAGAGAATGACAAATATACTGTTAATATAGGCTTCATCGCCTGTCACACAGAAACATAGGTTTAATAAATGTATGTCTATATTTGATTATGATGTTGAGGTATACACTTTTATACTATATTTCCAACACACTTTAGCCACATGCTTATTTTATTTCAATGTATTCTAGGCTACTTCTCATTCTGTTGAGGAATCAGCGTTACATATTTATAGGCTACCATCTCCTTTGTTTCTGTGTGAGTCTACTATTGGCAAAGTTATTGTTTAAGAGAAAGAAAAAAATCAGTGGGAAAATGCAGCGTTACATCGATTTCACAGCCACAAAAACAATGAGATAATTAAACATTTTTGGCCGTTGTTTGTATTTTCCCTTTCCGTGCGTCTCTCTTGCGCCCGTGTGTGTGTGTATGTGTGTGCGCGCGTGTGCGCGCCTCTGCTCGTAATTTGGCACCTCGGTCGCGCAGGGAGGGATAGGCTGACACGTGACGGATTCTTGTAAGAGAAATGTCTCAGCAATCCCGTCACTTTCCCCAGTAACAATTTCCATGTCCGATTCCATTTCTCCGGCAGACGTGACACCTCTCCGCCGTCATCCAGGGAGGATCGTCCCCTTGAAAACTAATTAAACAAAATCAATATTTAATCACGGACCAGAAATTTGCAGGAGAAAGACGTGTTTGGGGGATCCCTAAAAATCTCTACATAAGTCACCCCTTTCACTGCTTACAAAGTTATTTGTGCGCGCGCATGTGAAGCCATTTATTATTATTATTGTTGTTATTATTAATAATAATAATAATAATAATAATAATAAAACTATTTTTGTTAAGCAGTCTGCCCTCATGTAGCTATGCAATTTCAATTTCTCAGGCGAATATGATGATGTGCGCGAGAGCTCACCAATAAGGCCCTGCACAATGCGAGAAAGAAACGATTCATGGTTCCTTCTCGTAGTTTTTTTTTTACACGGATCGTATGACGTTAGAGGTATAATGTATTATACAGGGTGGATAATTTTATTTGAACTGGACTTAAATGTATTTAGTGGCTGGTTTGATATCACTCGTATGTGTTAAAACGTTTGTTACACTAAACACATCTAACTGTAAAAATAACAAATGTAGGCTAAGGTTCGGCCCAAAAAAGTAAACCACGCGTAGGCCAAAGTTGTCGTGGACCACGAATAACTATTTAAATCCAAATTTTATGCAGGCAATTCAACGCATTTCAAGCAGTAGCCTACTAAACCGACATTGGAATGTTGATGTGATGGAAATGAGAATGCAATAACATCAAATGCAATAACATCAAATCTGTATTTCCTGATAACGTCTACGCAGAACCCCAGCACGTGTTATTTTACTAATAGGCCCCATCTGTAAACATTGTGTCTGTGTTTGCTGCGTTTATCAGTCGGCTGTTACGCTTCTGGGACAGGACATCTTAACTCTGCATGTTTCCAATGAAGAGAGGTCATGTAGCGAAATTAATTTCTTGCCGGTAGAAATCGGAGAAGTTTAAACATTTTAAATGAGATTATGAGGATGAATATTTTACAGCGCGATAAGCAGGTATCAAATACCGGGTATCGATTGTGGTTTCAAAACACAATCCTAGGTAGCCTACCGCTCCGGCCTAATTGATCTTTTAAGGAGGATTTTCGGGGATGTAAGTGCAAGTCGCCGTGAGAGCTAAAACGAGCCTTTTCCTATTTAAAGCGCATCTCTCTTTTTCTCTCTGTCTCCCCCCCCCCCCTCTCTCTCTCCCACACACACTCACTCTCACACTCACATAGACATTGCAATTAGGCTACAATTTAGTTTGCTACTTCATATTTTAGAAATACTGTTTTCAATGTTATCACAATCCTGTACCATTTTCAATTACGAAATAAACGCGAATTAGATATAGGGTATATATGCATTTGTTTCATTTACTTGAAAGGGACGGTGCCCATCAGACAACATATCAGCAGTTATCAGCAACATATATCAGTGCATAGACTGGAAGACTTAGCTGAACAGCTTATTTCCATCTGTAGTCCCTTGGATCAAACCGAAATGTATCGATAACAGAGCAGCGTTTTAATTTCATATTTTTAATGCTTTCATCAACAACAACAAAAAAAAAAAATATATTGCGAAATGGATCTGGACTACACACGCCTATAGTCTTAAATACCGTGCTAAATAAACGCGAAGAAGTTTTAATTCATAGGCTGGAACGGCTAACATTTTTATCGTTTAAACGTTTTTATGTTTGGCCTGCGCGACCATTTTTGATAGTCCGCATAGTTTGTAGTCCGTGTACCGTTTTTGAAAGCCGCAGGCGCTAAATTATTACAGTATATCGATGAAGGGTATTGTGATCAACTGTTACATTTCATCTTACAATTGCTGTAAGTAAAACAATAAATAAAGTACACACACCCCGACGGCAATATGCACCCATTTAAAAATATTCTCAGGTGGCAGCAATACACAATTAAATGATTAAATTTAATGTTAGGCTCATAATATCGCCAATATATTCCACACAACCTAATATTTTCACACAACGTTATATGTGGCCGTCTAACGTTCTTCTAAAAGCTTTTTTCCCTCGTTGTTTTTACTCGTCCTGTCAATGAACTAGATGATAAATGTGACTGCGAATGATTAATTTATAAGGTAAACAGAATTATGTTAATGGTCAATTAATCTGAATGGAAATGTTAATTCATTGTTTAACGTGCATTAGCAACACAAACGCCAGGACCGCGATTGTACCCCGCATGCGTTAACCAAAGCCATTGTCCTCTCCATTCCCTGTCGGGATAGTGATTTCATTTGTTTAGGCAATTAAAGAGAATAATACATGTATGTCGCCCAAGTGTTGTGTGAAAACCCACAATTTATTTATTTTTAAACCTATTTAACGTTCACATTTGACAATGCGTAAAAAGGGTAATATCGTGCTGAAATTTTGAATGATGTAAAATAAATAAAAAGGATTCCACGCACACCCTCTCTGGTCAAATAAAACGGCTTAATTTAAGTAGATCGTAAGTATAAAACAACAGAGGTAATATGGAGCGAGAAACACACCTGACATGGTCTCGTATACACTTGGGTTGAAGGGGGAAAAAAGCAAGAAAAGAAACTTTCTTTTAAGATGAATCTTGAAATTTGCCAGTTTCTGCCTCGTGCACGGTTTGGCCACGGACCACCTTAAGAGCTAGTCCCTCCCTCGGCGCGAGGGCACCAGCGCCTGCTATTGGCGAGGATCATAGGAATGAAATTGATTGCAGAAATGCAAAACTTGTTGCTGGTTCTCCGAACGCGCTGATCCCACAGTGCCAAGCGCGAGACGGAGTGTGATCTCTCAGTGAATTGCTCCCAGCTGGAGGAGACTACGGTGGAGTCGGGAGCAGAAGGAGTGACTGTAAGAGAGAGAGAAAGAAAGAAAGAAAGAGAGAGAGAGCGAGAGAGAGAAAGAGAGAGAGAGTGGAAGAGTGAGAGAGGGGAAACCAGGTTCGCACAAGCGCACGATCGCAGTGCAAATGATCTGGACCGAGAAGGCTAGATTGCCAAGCCGCTCTGTGGTGACCGAGCGCGGACAGTGAGCGCTGCGCCTTGACACGGTCGATGCAGGAGGGCACGCGCAAACAGAGCCTTGGTTTCTTTATTGACAGATCGGATTTTTATTTATTTATTGGCAACCGGATTTTCGCTCGCATGGACCATCCAAATGAAAAAAGGACACGCTATTAATTGATATTTTAAGACTTCGCGGAAAGGAGAAGCGACAAGCCGGACGTTTCTGCCCGTTTAGTAAATTGTGCACGTTGCAGTTCATTGGAGTTGCAGAACTGTGGGGTCAGAATGGGGTCTTTAACCGAGACCAGAGATTACTCGCGCATAGACGTTTGACAACAAACTGGAATTATATTTTTGAAATGAATTTTTAAGTCGAACGCTCATTCCCGCGACACCGTGCGCGTTTATACCTGTCATCGGTCATTTTTAAACTTTTGAAAAGAAGGGATGTCCGCGACAATACTTGGGAATACGAAATTGGACGGGGGCATATTTTGCAAATCACAGTTGCAAGTAAGATATATTTGTTTCCCAGCGCTCCACACAGCTAATTTTACGCTAAAGGAATAAGAACTGATTCTATGCTCCATCTACACGGAAACGACATAGGATATATTTGTTTTTTTGTTTCTAAGCGCAGAGACGGCTGCTGGACCTTCCTCGTTTCATAATTTTGTGCGTTTTTGCAGCGACATTGAGGTTGTGTATGCGTCGGAAAAATATTTAATTTCCTTCAGCAAAATGTGAACTTCGGGGGGTGAGTTTTTTTCCCTTAAAGCGTCAAATGTACTTTTTCCGCAGATCTTGTAGTGGAATACTATTTTCATTATCAAAAAATATTGGTAAACAGTGTTTATTTATATTTTGTATTTTAGTACCTTAAGAGAATATTTCCGTTCAGCATTTATTTTATTTTTTTCATTTTTTTTTCAACAATCGAGGGAGAGAGGAGGAAAAAGGAGACTTTACCCGAGACAGCCGTGAAGCTTGGCGAGCTTGCTGTCATGCGGGATTGATCGCGAAGCAGTATGTTTGGGCTGGAACAGTTTGGTTCTCCGATCAGTAGCAGAAACTCTGGCCCAGGAGATAGAAATTTAAACCAGCCGCGAGTGAACATGAGTTCTCACTACAAGGGCCCCGGTTTTCACGCCGGCGGGCCGCCGCCCGGAGCCGTGGAACCGGGCATCGGTCCGCTGAACGAGTCCCCGATGCTGGGGCTCGGCATGAACATGAACGGAGAGCAGTACAGTTTTCACGCGCGAGGGCACGGCGACATGCACGCGGCTCCGCAACAGCAGCAGCAGCAGCAGCAGCAACCGGCGCCTCACTCAATTCACGGGTTCTTCGGCAACCAACAACCTCAGCACGGGGGCGGCCACCCCCACGGACACCACCCTCACCCCCATCAGCACCACCCGCACTTTGGAGGCCCCTTCGGGGGCCCGGACCCCGGGGCCTCCTGCCTGCACGGGGGCCGGCTCATGGGCTACAGCGCTAACGGCATGGGGCCCCAGCAGGGCTTCCCCGAGGGGGGGGGGTTCGACCCGCTGGCCGAGGCCGGCCCGCCAGGCGACGGCTTCGCCCCCCAGCCCCAGCCCCAGCAGCGCTCGGGGAACATCCCGGACTTCCAGCACCACGGGCCCCCCGGCGGGGGCCACGGCGTGCCCGCCCCCTGCCTGCCCCTGGACCAGTCCCCAAACCGGGCCGCCTCCTTCCACGGCCTGTCGGGCCCCTCCCCCTCCGAGGCCCACGGCCTGGAGCCCCGCCGCCTGCCCCCCCAGGGCGGGGTGGAGGGCATGGACTACGGCTACCCGGGAGAGGCCCCCGCGGGGCACTTCGACGTGCCCGTGTTCTCCCCCTCCGAGTCGGAGTCCCAGCTGCCCCCCCACTACGGGGCGGGGCGGCAGGTAACCGGGGGCAACTTCCCCGGCAACCCCGCCATGACGCGCGCGCCGGGCATGCAGAGCGTCTCCAAGGGCCAGCCGGCGCACGGCGTCTTCTTCGACAGGTTCGGCGGCGGCGGCGGACGGAAGATGTCCGTGGGCATGGAGCCCGGCATGGGCGGGAGGCATCCCATGATGCAGCAGCAGCAGCAGCAGCAGCAGCAGCAGGCTGGCTTGCTGGCTCGACAGAACTCCTGCCCCCCGGCCTTGCCCCGGCCCCCCCAGTCCGAGTCGGGCTCCTCGAACCCTGGCATGCAGGACGGTGGGGGGGTGATGATGCCCGGTCAGCACACCCAGTTTGAGTACCCCATCCACAGGCTGGAGAACAGGAACCTGCACCCCTACGGCGACCCCATGTTCCAAATGCAGCAGCAGCAGCAGCAGCAGGGTCCGCCAGCCCCCCCTCAGCAGCCCCCCAACCAGAGGCTGCAACACTTCGACCCCCCCTACCTGAACATGGCGAAAAGGCCCCGCTTCGACTTCCCCGCGGGCCACGCAGGGGAGGGGTGTGGCTCCTGGACCGGCGGCGGCGGCGGCGGCGGTATGCACAGCGCGCCCGGCGTGGAGAGCCACCTCTCGCCCTCGGCCTACGCGGGGCTGCCCGGGGACTTCACCCCCCCGGCGCCGGACCCCTTCCCCCCCGGCCCCCCCCTGCAGCACGCGGGGCCCGAGCCGCAGTCACTGCAGCAGCGGCAGAACGCCGCGCTGATGATCAAGCAGATGGCCTCCCGCAGCCAGCAGCAGCGCATGCGGCCGCCGCCCAGCCTGCAGCAGCTGGGTCACCACGGCGACGTGGTGCACGGGGGCCCGGTGGGGGGGGGCGGCATGGCCCCGCCCCAGCAGCAGCCCGGGTTCGAGCGGGAGAACGGGGCCCGCATGGCCGGCTTCGACGCGCAGAACCCGCACATGAGCCAGGAGGGCGCCTGGTTTTCGGGACCCCCCCACCACCACCAGCCGGGGGAGGCGCTGCCCCGCAGGATGGGCGGCCCCGGGGTGGGGGGGGGCGAGGCCGAGATGGGCCTGCCGCAGAACGGCTCGGGCATGATGTTCCGGAGCGTGCCGGGCGTGAGCGGGATGGGCCTGCCGGACGCCATGCGGCTGCCGGGCGACGGGCACGTCCAGGCCCTGCACTCCCCCGGGCTGCACCCGTCCTTCGGCCTGTCCCAGATGCAGTCCCCGGGCGCCGGGATGGGGCACCCCAGCACCCCCTCCGACCGGAGACCCCCGGACTTCTCCGCGCCCCCGCAGCCCTCGTTTCCCTACGGAGGCGGGGCCGGCCGGCAGGGGCCCGCTCCCCATCCCCACGGCAACCCGGCGGGGGTGAGCACGTCGCCGGGCGGCTACGCGGCGCAGTCGGAGTTCCCGCCGGGCCAGCGGCAGTCCTCCGGCAGCAAGCTGGGGGCGCTGTCGCTGGGCAGCTTCAGCAAGGCCAGCGCCAAGGACAACGTGTTCGGCCAGAGCTGCCTGGCGGCGCTCTCCACCGCCTGCCAGAACATGATCGCCAGCCTGGGGGCGCCCAACCTCAACGTGACCTTCAACAAGAAGAGCCCGGGCGAGGGCAAGCGCAAGCTGAGCCAGGCCGAGCCCGACGGCTCGGGGGCCGAGTACTTCCAGAGCCCCGGCGCCGCGTCGCAGAACGGCCCGATGCCGCCGGGCGGCGGGAATACCGGGAACGCCGCCGGCGGGAAGCCTGCGGGCCAAGGCCAGGCGGCGCAGGGGGAAGCCAGCGCCCTCTCCCCAAACTACGGCATGGACGTTCCCCAGGGGGGCGAGGGGAAACCGGCGGGCGGGACCGGGAGGGGGAGGGGCCGGAGAAAAAGAGACAGCGGACATGTGAGCCCGGGGATTTTTTTTTCCTCTGATGGCGGTGGCGGCGGCGGCGGCAACCCCGTGGTGAGCCCCGGCCCGCCGGGGGGGCCGCCCTCCTCCGGCATGGGGGAGAGGGGAGGGGGCGGGAGCACGCCCCACGACAAGCCCCTCACCTCCCCGTCCTGGGGCAAAGGGGGCGACCTGTTGCTGGGCGACCAGCCGGACCTGATGTCCTCGCTGGACAGCGGGATCCAGAGCGTGGCCAAGTCCGACGGCAGCTCGCCGCGCGTCGACTTCGCGGACGAGGTCGGCGGCGCCCACTACGGCGGGAACGAGGACGAGGTGTCGTCCAGCTCGGACGGCGGGGGGGGCGCGGGGGCGGGGCACAAGGCCGGCCGCAGCCCCCTCCTCGCCGGCTCGCCCAAACTGCCGCGGGTGGACCACGGGCTCCTCGGCGGGCAGAACCCGCTGGGGCTGGGCATCGCCAACCACTCTACCTCTGCGCCCGACGCCTACGGCCTCCACCCCGGCACCCCCGGCGTGGAGCAGGTGCGCACCCCCTCCAGCACCGCCGGCTCGGACGACATCCACCCGCTGGAGATCCTGCAGGCGCAGATCCAGCTGCAGCGGCAGCAGTTCAGCATCTCCGAGGACCAGCCGCTGGCCATGAAGGGCGGGAAGAAGGGCCCGGACTGCGGCGGGCAGGGGGGGGACGGCGAGCTGGGGGGGTGCGGCAGCCCGCGGGACGCGGGCCAGGGCGCCGTCAGCACCATCGACCTCGACAGCCTGATGGCGGAGCAGCACGCCGCCTGGTACGTGCCCGGCGACAAGGCCCTGATGGACGGGCACGACGGCGACAAGACCGCGGCATCCTGGGAAAAGACCAAGAGCCAGAGCGCCGGCAAAGAAGGTAAACTAGCGCTGGCGTCACCGCGGCAACTGAGGGATGTCTGCTGGGCTGTCACACCTGGGTTCTGTTTTTCTCTTTTATTGCCCCCCATCATGGCTGTGTTTTTATATTAGGGGTGATGGGGGGATGCTCTTCCCAATATAAATTAAAGCATCAGATAACACACACACACACTCTCTCTTGCATGCACTCACATATTTGTGCATATACACATCTGTATGCTCTTGTTCTCTTGTTTTAAACCTTTGCTGTGCCAAGGCACTTGGGGTATTGCACAGTCTGGTGTAGTATTATATGTTTCTATCCACAGTGATGCAGGGCTCTTCAGGTTTATCTCAGTGTTAGGTTTCACTCAGCATCTTACAAGTTTCTTTGTTTTTTTGTGAGATGTTAATTCAAGTCTTTAAATCTCGTTGCCATTTTAAAGAAAGGGTAGGCTCGTGTAATAAAAATAAAGTTATTGTGATGTCGACGGATTGTAGATAATTTGTAATGTCCTGGTTCTGTTTTCATATGTATCTTACAATAAATACGTTTTGGGGAATAAGGATAAAACGGCCAGAAAGATTAGCACGCGGAGCTTTGTGAATTATCAGACTTCTGAAACAATGCCAGTGTTCTAGCGGCTTCCTCTAGTATCTTTACTTTAACGTCCGTAGGAAGTCGAGCTCGAGGGACCAACGGAACGTTTCGCTTAATTTGATCAGTTTCACAACATGTAAATTTTAAAATAAACTGAAGTAAACCGTCAACGACCTCGACTGTGTTGAACAAAGTATTTTAAACGGCGGAAGCACTGTATTGTTTTTTTTTTTTTAAGTAAAAAATTATGCGTGCGTGATATTTTAACCAAAATGCAATCGGAAATGTACGTGAAACGTGCCATTGGTGAAATGGTATGCGCTATTTTACGGGTTATGTCAATTTGGAATTAGGGCGGTAAACTTCAAAAGACTGGAAGGGGGAAAACTAAACATTTCCTGTAGTTCTTTATCTGGGATTTCAGGGTGAACAACAACACAGGAAAGATTAATGGGTTTTAGAACAGATGCGTTTCACGGCGGGGTTCCCTCTCTTTTGGAATGTTTGTTTTTGTTATTACCGAGGGATAATCTGATTGGGGAAAGTGGTTGATTTCAGATGGGATAGGGGAGGCCAAAATCGGGTAGTGGCGGACTGGGTAAAGCGGGGGGAGGGGGGGTGACTGCATAAATGAGATAATCGCACCTTTTAGTTATCAAATTGTTGCGATTAAGGAAAGTATCAGGCTAAATTCGCCGCGGCGGTGGGCGCTCGCCTGGATAATCTCATTGGAGCCAGAGGACCCGTGCTTGCGCTCGCGCCGACACTAACGCGATTTGTTCAGCAAAATGTGGATCTGTTCTCAGATATTTTCACATTTCTGCTCGATTTGACACACGTTGTAGACACCACAAATTGTAATCGACATATTAATTTCTTCTCAATATAACAGCAGTAGTAGAAATAATAATAATAATAATAATTATAATAATAATAACACCACCATTATATTTTATTATATGACAATATGTTTGATTTAAAAAAAAGATGTATATGTACGCAGATTATATTTTGCCTAGGCTATGTTTTACAAAACAAAAAATAACTATCGTAGTAAAGGAACATAGCCTAGCCTTATTTACGTATCCGTTCTAATAATTGTAACACAGCGCTAAATTGTATACAAATTAAAATATATTTATGTTTTGAATATGTTTATTTTGTTTTTGCCCAAATGCTTATTAAACATTTATTTTGAAATTGTTATATATTTAATGTCCTTGAACTTATATGACTGAGCAAATCAACTGTAAAGCAAACAGACTCAAAGTATGTTGCGTTATCTACTTGGAAAAACCAGGATAGTTAAAACACGCTCATTTTTGAACCAGTTGTCTGGTGGGCAGCAGTTGATGCGCATAATGATTTATAGATCTTCCCCAGTAAATGCCACGGAGCCCAGCATTAATTCACACCAATTTGCTTATTTTTTATTCTGAAGCTGAACGCGCTGCAAAGGCGATATTGAATGCGTAATGCGCACAGCATTATTTGGCTGACGGTAGATGGGCATACACAGCAAACTGTGTGGTGAATGTCGCATATTTCTAAAAATGTAAAAATGTGCCTATTATTCGTGGGAAAATCCAGGGATGTTGTGCAAGTTTAACTAATATAGTTTTAATACAGCCCCCCATTAGCCTACTCCAGCGCATTAGACACTGTTAAATCGTCTGTGTAAATTGGATTAGTGTGTTACGCATACTGCATTCGACTTTGTTTTTCCCAATTGTTGTAGTGCGTTGTGCGATGGGGGTTCGCATATCTAATACAAATTAAATGAGTATTTGCATTGGGCATTTTCTCGAAGCGTCTCGCTTATCACAGCACCGCCTTTAAGAACGTAATCATTGAAATATTACTACAGCTTTAAATTAGCCTACTTCACTGAAACAAAAAAAAAAAAAAACAGTTTGTATGTTACCTCTCACTATTTATAACAGAATGGAGGATTAATGGAAAATCATGTAATCATTGTTTTGAATACTACTATACCACTACTACTACCAGGCTTCTACTACTACTGTGCGGCTTCTGCTGCTGCTGCTAATAATAATAATAATAATAGCCTAATTGTCAATATCCTAATCATAGTATACGAATATGTGTAGCTATCCTAGTGTATTCCACCAACTGTGGGAATAAAATATTTTCAGTTGACATAATGATACTTTAAAGCAATTTTTTTCTCTTTTGATCCTTGTATTGTTACAAAAAAGTATTTTTAAATTTAATGCACAATACACTATTCTTTTGAAAAAAATATCAGATCAGTGATGTTATTATCGTGGAGTCCTGTATTGTACCGGTGAAAACGACTCCGCGCCGAACAACAAAAGCCTGTGTCTGCATTGGTTACATCCTAGCTGCGCGAGGGCCGCGGGACGGAATGAGACGGGCATAATTTGATCGCCATGGCGGGAGACGAGCTGCCGATCCGCTTTCTCGCAAGTGAATAGGTATCCCTTCTGAGCGGCCACTGTGCCTTTGTTCTGTTTAACCGCGGGTGCACGGAGGGGGAGGGGGGAATGGGGAGGGAGGGGTGGGGGGGCTTGGACCCCGGAGTAAATTCGCATTGTTTAACATGCAGAGCAGACAGCGTTTAACCCATCAGCATTCTCTCCATCGTGCTTCTCCAACGCCGGGACATAAATTGGGTTTGTTTCGCGGCGTCCCGCAACTCCATTTGATCAATTTTTAAAAACGAGGAGCAGCAGCGGAACGCCGCGCCTCCTGCATGGCAACCCCATCCCTCTCTTTTATTTTCATTTCTCCCCCCTGTCTTCCGACCTTCTCTCCTCCATTCTCCTCCTTCTCACTCTTCTCCATCTCCTTGCTCTTTTCCTGAACAGAAACGCCGCTCTCTGAGGCGCGATCGATAGCTAGTTAGCACAAATCACAGCCCTGGACAGGTTCTCCTTTAAGTGCTGCAGACAGCATGGGTAAAAAAACGGCTTGAGATGTTTGTGTGTTATGAAAAATCTTCGGAAACATTCTATAAAGATATGCATATAGGCTATATATAACTGATCATATATGGGAGGTTCAGTAGGCTAGCTACCAACCTTCTGAATCACACTGCCTTTGTGTCCATTAGTTTTATTTTATACAGTAGCCTACCACGTTATAAGTGTTATGTATTGCAGTAATATAATTTTCTGGGGTAAAAAGTCTGCTCGTTGCGGTTTCATGGACTTCCTCAATCGGCCTACTGAATATTGACCGGGCCTTCCGTTAAGCCATTCAAGAAGAGATAATGTGCGTGGATGATAATATCACCGCACGAAAAACAAATATATGTACTTTGTTACAGTTCATAAAGCCGAAGTGCGATATGTTTGTTGTACAATATGCGTTTTGAGAACCCTCAGCTCATTTCAATTATAAAAGAGGTAAACCGAGGCAGTAATTACAATTACGACCGTGTCATTTATTATAAAAAGGGGACGGATTAGATAGGCGCTTCGACCGAGTTAGGGAAAAAGCATCATGTCAAAAAAAAAAGGGCTTTCACTGTCAGACTGCACCCTAACATAGTGAAACAAGGTCTTCGGGTTTTCCGTAATTGTTTTGTCGTCTCATCTGACTGCTGCAAACGGTTTCATTTATCAAGTCATCAGACTCAAGTTTTGTAAGACAGGCGGGAGGTGCCGGCAGCTTAAAAGTGTGCCATATGACGAAGTCAGGGTTGAGTGGCTAGACTTTACCGGAATAAGATTTTATTAAACTGAAGGTAATTGCGGTTGAATTTGAGTCAAATAAGGCTTACTTACAGTAAAGGCTCATTTGAGGAAAAGACTCAAAATTTTCACTAATAACCTATGTTTGCTTTCTGTATGCTGCAGTCTTACTGTTTCTTGCAGACGCTGTGTGGAAATGACTTGAATAGCCCATGGAACCGCTATGGAGGTAGACACCTGCTTTTCAAACATGACGGTTTTTTTTTGAGTGGTGGCGTTACCTGTCTCGAGCTCATGACCGTTTAAAAAAAATAAAATCTCTGTGGGCTAACCGTCATTTGACGAATGGCTAGCATGCGCGCGGGATGCCTTATATCCTTGGTTTTCAGCAGTAAGTTTGAAGATGGCTGTTAAACGTGAAGGGTTAAACCAGAGTAACTCAACACGTACTGTGTGTACATTTCTCTCCACATCTTCACATATAGGCCCATTAAATCTGTTTGCGATAAAAGCAACAACAACGACAGCAATAATAATAATAATAATTAAAATAATAATAATGTTTAGGTAGAATAACATATGGTAACCTTGTTGTCTATTAAATTTAGCATTGTGCATGGCAAATGTGCAATTTATTAATAATAATAATAATAATAATAATAATAATAATAATAATAATAATAATAATATATGTGGTTTCATTCTTAGTGATTCAAAGATCGCAGAGGACATTCTCACTGCGCATTTCTTGCGCATTAAAACGCCGGATAGTGTTTCTTCACAATTACGAGCGCAATTTACTTTAAGTAATAAAACGTATATTTCATATATTCATACTGCACACGCACCCGCGCACACCTATATGTACAAACATATGTATACATATACATAGACAAACATTTTTGAAAAGTCAGTTATTGTTGACAGTTTTGCTGCTGTTCGATCAGCATAAAACAAGTTGCAAAAATCTTTTGACCGTTTTCTCTTGTGTTTTTACTCGGTCGTACCATTGCAGTAGCACAGGACAGAGCTGGGCAGCTGAGACTGGAGTCATGAATTTCCACTCTTGGGACTGCAGTGACCTGAGCAGAAAGCAAGTGTGTTAATTGGGGGCTTTATGGACTGCACTGAAGTGTTTTATGGGAAATTGAGTTTTATGGCCTCTGGGGTGGCAGGTGAGACAGGGTCCTGAGTGTGCTAAGTTTTTTTTTTTTGGGGGGGGGGGGGGATCAGGTGCTGTTGTTATTAGGACTCAACGTAGGAAGGACCCTGCAGAAGTCCATTTTACTCTGATTGGTAGATGCTGTAAATGTGTTGCCTCTGATTGGTAGATGCTGTGAATGTGCTGCCTCTGATTGGTAGACCCTATGAATGTGCTGCCTCTGATTGGTAGACCCTGTGAATGAGTTGTCTCTGACTGGCAGACCCTATGAATGAGTTGCCTCTGATTGGTAGACACTGTGAATGATTTGCCTCTGATTGGTAGACCAAAAGCCAGTGACATCAGACCTGTCCGAAATAAAGAACCATTTCAGGGTGGCCTGCTGACGTGAACTTGGAACTGTGAAATTTTATGGTCACTTTACTCACACACACACACACACACACACACACAGACATACACACACAGACGTGCACATTCCAACTCCTGGATAATCGGGGTTGTGTGTGGGGACCACCTGTATAATCAAACCCTTTCTCTTATAAACGCAGGGAGATTTTAAATAATACTGATATTGTCCGGTGCGGTAAAATATGGATCACTGACATCATAATGGTCTTGTGCAGTTGCGCTTGTGCGTGAGCATGGGCCTGCTGTTGACCGGTCCCCCGTGGGGGGGCCTGTGGGCTGTTTGGTGCGAGGGGTACAGTGAAATCGTATCCTCGGCAACAAGTCCTGCTGTTGCTATGTTACACTCGTGGTTGACTGTGGGGTGCGTGCAAGGGTGACTTCTGGCAATCAGAGGAATGTGGAGCCCCCAGTTTTTCAGGACGCTTCCCCTCCATCCCCCCCACCCCCCCCTCCCGAATTGAGAGTCACCCCATTTTTCTCTCTGGAGCTAAGTGCTGAGTGGGAAGGGATGTGAGAGGTCGTTAAAAGATCAGACGGTCTAACGAGGCTTTCAAGAGTGGTGGCCCTCAGTTTCAAACACTTCCTGGTGTGGCTTTGTGAAAAATCACATTTCTTTCTATTTGTTTTTGATGTCTGTAAAAGCATTTTTGGAAATCTGAAACGTGTTGTTTGCTTGTGGGTTCCTGCCCGTGCCCCCCCCCCCCCCCCGCCCCCCACCTCTGTTTTTATTTTTCCTCTCACATTTTTTGGGGAGGCGGTGCCGTTTCCTTGGGGGCAGTGAGGGGAGGGAAGAGGCCGCTGAGCGGGGTGAGGTGGCTGGGGAGACGGAGGGGGGG
Organism: Anguilla rostrata; assembly: GCF_018555375.3. Classification (NCBI taxonomy): domain Eukaryota; kingdom Metazoa; phylum Chordata; class Actinopteri; order Anguilliformes; family Anguillidae; genus Anguilla; species Anguilla rostrata. The sequence goes on from NC_057942.1 coordinate 1,716,455, forward strand.
TGGGGGGGGGGCGGGGGATGTTCCTGGGGCTGTTTACACACCTCAGAGGGACGCGCTCTGTGCTCACAGCCGCCAGGTCAGGGGAGACCGGCCTCACCTGTGCACCTGGGGGTTTTTGAGGTCGTCCCCAGAATGGCACCTTGACAGGAACAGGGAAGTGACAAGTCTTCACCCCTCCTCCACTCTGAATTCCCTCCCTCTCTCTTTTTCTCTCTCCTGCCCTCTGCCTCTCCTTCTCTTGCTCTCTCACTTTCCCTCTTTCTGTCTTTCCCTCTCACTCTTGCTCTCCCTCTCTCTCTCTGTCTCTCCTGTTCTCTGGCTGTCCTCTCTCCTTCTCTCTCTGTCTCTCCATCTCCCTCCCTCTCCCTCCCTCTCTCTCTCTCTCATTGACAGTAGTTTGTTGGTTTGTGTGTGAGCGCAGGCATGCAGTTCCAAGCACCAATTGAACTTATTTAATTTGCCGATTCTGAGCCCCGTTTCACCCCAAAATGCTGCCCCCCTCCCTCGCCGCTCCATTCCAGTCCGTGCCATGGGAGGTGACTGTAGGCCAGGGGGACGGGTGGGGGCTGTAGGACAGGGGGACGGGGGTGGGGTGGGGTAGCTGTAGGACAGGGGGCTGTAGGACAGGGGACGGGGGGGGTGGGGGCCTGTAGGATTGGGGACGGGGCAGGGTGGGGTAGCTGTAGGACAGGGGCTGTAGGACAGGGGGACGGGGGGTGGGGGTGGGGTAGCTGTAGGACAGGGGATGGGGGGGTGGGGCGAGGCAGGCAGGGGGTAGGGGTATTCTGGAGCAGTTTAATTGAAAGCAACAGGCTTATTGACCGTGGCCCCCCAAAAGGGGCCCCTCTCGCCTGGGGGCCAGTGGGGGGGGTGGATGAGCCCTCTCAGCACAGAGCTGTTTTAAAACAAGGGGGGGGAACTCTATACAACAAACTGACACCACCGCCGCCTGCTCGCAGGTCTGTTAAATCACATTCGTGTTATTGGCATTTTGTTCCAGTGGAAACTTGTAAAGCACGTTAGTCGTTGTGATTTCGTTAGGCCTT
>NC_057942.1:1722500-1725000 GCF_018555375.3 Anguilla rostrata
CATCCAGCATTTCCTTCGTTCGGTGACAACCCAGGATTAGATGGAGGGACTTTTTTTTAAAGGTCGGGTCTGCTTCTTAAATAAAGATATAAAACTTTAATACCTTCTGTTGTGCTCCAGCGACAGGGTAATTTAGAAGGTGGCTAACAAAGCTGCCTAGTTTGACATGTTCTACATTGTTTGAATTGATCACATTTTGTCAATGAAAGGTTAAAGGTCAAATAGGCCTGCTGTACTTAGAACTGCTGCTGCAGTTGCAGTGATTTAATATTCAATAAAGTAATATTCCTCTAATATTCATTTATTTTTCCCACTTTTTCTCCTCTCTGTGCTTCTCTTGCTCTGTACTGCAAGCTTCAAATGAATATTTTAGCTTTTAACTTGACTTGCGTGCTCAAGTATTTTTAAAATCAGAATGGGAGGAAAGAAAAAAGGTTTGCTGGTCCTAAGATAATTTTTCTTTTGGTACGGAAACAAAAAATGACAACTGACATTTGAAATAAAAAGAGTAGCAACAGAATGATTCCTTGTGCAATTAAGTAACTGAATAACTGTTATAAAAGAAAGGTAATTCGTCTTCACTTGTAAAATGTTTGTGGAATGGAAATGTGTCTGGAAACTGAAATCATTTTGACGGGCTGTCTGTGATGACTTGGTTCAGGGGGACGGGTGGGGATTTGTAGGGCAGAAGTTTGGGTTTTGAGTTGGATGAAAAGATTTCTCCCCCGATCCGCAGTTTGAGGTTCTATCATCGTTGCCACCTTTGTCTAAAAGGAAAGAACAGAAAGTGACTTATTTAATTGTGATCAGTGACTCAAACAGGCAGGAGCGTGAATGCAGAGATGTTTTAGGTGACGTGCTTGGCTCTCCTCCTCAGTTGTAAGGTCAGCCTTTGAAAGCTCAGCGTTGGGCGTTCGTCCTTCTGTAGGCCTGGTAATGACGGATGACCCTGGGGTTGCTAATGCACGCTGAACGCTGATCTCCAGAACTGCTTCAGATCGTAGAAGCTTCGGCAGAAAGACGTTTAAATTGAAGTGAAGTCTGAGATCATGTTCCCCATCTGTGTGCTGTTGCATTGCTGGGGACAGTGTTGCGTTTTGGTTCGGAGAGTCGGTTATGTTTTTAAAACTGAGTGATTTTGAAGAGGTGCTGTCACCTCACCTGACAGAGGGGTTGGATGACGTGGTAGTGGGCGGTTGAAGGTCCTGGCGTGGGTTTTGGCTGAAAGGGTGTTTGTGAGAAGCTTAGCGCTTCGAAGAGCTGGTTTATTGGAATGTTTTTTTTTTTTTTTTTAAGAATTCAGAAGTCAGTGTTCTAGAATTCTACTGTTGCTTTCAGTTACCAGCAGTGATTTGGTACATCAGAGTTAGAATGTCCATTACCGATATTTGTGATCCCCTCACACCTTTTGAAGGGTTAAGTAGCCTGTTTAAAACTACGTCGCGGAGAGGGAAGGAGAGAAGAATTCCGGCAAGGAGAAAGGGACACGTTTGGGTATGGTGTCCATCTCTGAGGCCGTTTCAGAGAATGTTTTGTTTAAGTCTTCTTTATCTCTTTTTTTTTTTTTTGCAACTGAAAATAATTGACTTAAAACGGAGAGCTTTGCTGGAATGTTGTATCGCAGGCACAATAGAATACTCAATTATGAAAAATGTTCTTTATCTTTTTCTCCCGGTGAAAATAGAATTAGCTATAATTAGGCGACAATGAACTAATTAACCTTCCAAAAGTGTTTGTAATTGTGTTTCTTATCTATTTGTCTTTTCATTTTGATGAAGACCTCAGCTTCTTTGTCATTCCGTTTAAGCAGACTCTGGTAATTGGACGGGGGATGAGTAGTTTTTCTATGAAAGTTAAATCCAGTGCTGACGGAAAAAGGTGCAATTTCATTATTCAGGAAACTGCAGTTGAAGAGAAATAAAGGTGTATTTTAAATTCAGATTCTTCAGCTTTTATTTAGTGTGTGTCTGTGTGTGTGTGTGTGAATGTGTGTCTGGCCCTGGGGATGTGTGTGTGCATGTGTGTGTGTGTGTGTGTGTCAGGCGGCCCTGGGGATGTGTGTGTGTGTTTTTATGTGTTTGGGGTGTGTGTGTGTGTCTGTCTGTCAGGCCCCGGAGGTGTTTGTGTGTGTGTTTAGGGTGTGTGCGTGCGTGTGTGTGTGTGTGTGTGTGTGTGTGTTTAGGGTGTGTGCACTGTGTGTGTGTGTGTGTGTGTGTGTTTAGGGTATGTGCGTGCATTTGTGTGTGTGTGTGTGTGGTTAGGGTGTGTGCATTTGTGTGTGTGTGTGTGTGTGTGTGTGTGTGTGTGTCAGGGTGTGTGTGTGTGTGTGTGTGTGTGTCAGGGTGTGTGTGTCTGGCCTTGCTGTGTGTGTTGGTGTGTTGGTGGCACTGTGTCTCCAGTGTGTTGTTGTCAGATTGCAGTGTGTCAGCGCAGACAGGCTAACGCTTGGCTGCATATTCAGGCCGGGGGGGGGGGGGGGGAGCTTCTGGGGGTACGGTGG
>NC_057942.1:1730000-1747500 GCF_018555375.3 Anguilla rostrata
TGACAACAACAATCAATCACAGTAACAATACAAAAAAGGCAAGAACAATAACCACATAAATAATAAATAATAATAAATAACAATAATATAACATTTATAAACTGAAATAATTTTTGTTAATTTTTCAATTCAATTTATTGTCATTTTTCCAGTATATAATGATCGTTTATTGCTCATTGTCCCTCGCGTTGGGGCAGGCTGAGAGGCACTGAGCTGTGGGGGAAGCTTCCCCTGAAAAAGACTTTCAGCGTTTGTTCATTTGTCAGGGAGGGAAATGTGTTTTGGAAATCGGATACCTTATTAAAATATATATTATCATATGTCTGAATATTTTTCAAAATACAGAAGAAATGCTCTTTCTCCCTCTCTCCCTCTCTCTCTCTTTCTGTCTTCATATCTCTCTCTCCTTCTCTCTCTCCCTTCCTGCAGACCTGGTTTATTGGCAATCTGCATGAACAGTTAATGGCAATCAATTCTTCACTCTCGACCTTATCCTTATGTGCGGATATCAATACTGTCTAACAGGATACTGATAAGAGTCCCTGTCATGAGTGGTTTGTTGTGTGTGTGCATGTGTGTGTGAGTCTGTGTGGGTGTGTGTGTGTGTTTGTAAGTGTGTGTGTGTGGTGCCAGTTGAGGGCTGGAGTCTTGCGTGTTGGGTCCTGTCTCCTCTCCTGCAGGATTCTTTGTAGAATGTTTTTGTGTGTGTGTGTGTGTGTGTGTGCTCACGGCAAGTTAGCCACTCACCGTTAGTCATTGTGTGAGCTGAACTCAGTTTGCATTTGGTGTTAATCATTGCAACATGCTGAGGTTGGGTTCTGCATGGTTAGGCATTGCAGCATGCTGAGGTTGGGTTCTGCATGGTTAGGCATTGCAGCATGCTGAGGTTGGGTTCTGCATGGTTAGGCATTGCAGCATGCTGAGGTTGGGTTCTGCATGGTTAGGCATTGCAGCATGCTGAGGTTGGGTTCTGCATGGTTAGGCATTGCAACATGCTGAGGTTGGGTTCTGCATGGTTAGGCATTGCAACATGCTGAGGTTGGGTTCTGCATGGTTAGGCATTGCAGCATGCTGAGGTTGGGTTCTGCATGGTTAGGCATTGCAGCATGCTGAGGTTGGGTTCTGCATGGTTAGGCATTGCACTGCGTTGAGCTCGTTTTGAGCGCGTTTTGTGTTCAGTGTTAAACATTGACATTCGTGTTGAGCACGGTTTCTTAAGAGCACTGATATGATAGTATTTTTTTTATATTTTAATAGAAAAGCAGTTAAAAGCAAAGAGACATTCAAACTAATTTCTCTTCCAGATGTTTGTGTTTTGGCAGTGTTTGTGTTCTTAACATGTCCAATACTCTGTTTCTCTTTGTGGGACATTCTTTGACTGGATGACGATTAGATAATAAGAGTACAGATCCTTTCATATGCAATAACGTGTTTCTTCCCTTTTTGTGAGAATGTCACTCGCATTTTTAGTCCCAAAACGCTGAAAACATTTAAAGTTGCAATGAGCTCTGGCCCCCAGTGCATCCTGGGATGGCCAAACATGTCTGTGCGTTTGCCTCCCGTCTGTGAAGGTGAGCTGGCACCTGAGATGGTGCCCAATAGGTCCCAAGAGGTGCCCAGGTGACCTGTGAGGTGCCAGGATGAACGGCGTTCCTGTCGACGGTGTACCTGTGGGACTCCCGCAGTCAGAGGCGGGCGTTCGTTCCTACGGAAACGCACACGCTCATGTTACACCTTGTCGGGTCGCCCCTGACGACGTAAACGTGATCTGGCTGTTACAGGAGCTGATTTGAGGAGACGTTCGGATGGTCTCCGCTGGAAGAAAAGAGCGGAGGATTCTGGGAAAGGGGAGACCCCCAGGCGAGGCCGTTGTGACGAGAGCTGCGTACCCAGTGGCCTTCTGGGAAATTACAGTGGTGGATTCTGGGAGCTCTGGCGAACAGGGTGAGCCATACACAGTCCTTGCTGATGTTTGATTTGGATCTCCCCCCCCCCCCCCTCCCCCCCAGACCTGGGCCACAAATCTGCCCCGTTTTGGCTAATTTTACAAGCAGCTAAACAATCAAAGTGATTTTTAAAATGTGTGTTTGCCCTGAGGTCTGACTTCCTGGTATCACAGCATGGCAGTTACCACGTTGCCTTGATGTTGCAGTGATGTTGTGAGAACGTTATGCGCAGGCTGGGAACCCCATCCTTAATGAACAATACCCAACACCATGGGCAGCTGAAAACCTGCGGGGGAGGGGGGCCTGCGGTGTGGCAGTCCAAAAAAAGGGGCATTTTTCAGGGTCTGTGAAATGCTCCCCCCCCCTCACACAGTCTGCGCTGATACCCCCCCCACCCCTCCCCAGCCCCTCCTGCTTTGGACAGCGCAGTACTATAAATAAAAGTCCTGTTTGTCTAAGGGCGATACACATCTTTGGGAAAATACCGCAGTGTTGATTTAAGTCTGCGCCGTCCAACACTTAAATCCCCTTCAGCTGATATGAACCCGGTGACTGTGGGGGGGTGGGGGGGGTGGGGGGAATACAGAGAAACAGAGGAACACACAGCCATCCTCTGTGGAAATCTCAGTCCTCACAGCAGTGGAACATCCTGTGAAATACATTGAAACATCGAGATATTAAACAATTCTAAATTTATGAAAAAATAATTAGATATTACATTATACCCAAAATATATTAATACAATGCATATTTTTTTCTAAGTCCATATATTTCAAATATGTTGCAATATATTACATGTAGGCCATGTGGGATGCAGAAGGGATTTCGGGAGGAAGGGGTTTGGGGCTGTGGAGAGGGGTCGGGTTGGTGCTGTTTCAGGTATTTGGGGGGTGTGTGTGGGGGCGGCAATGACAATGACAGTGGGGATGCAGAAATATAGGAAAGAAGAGAGAAGGAGAGAGGCAGACTGAGAAATGGAAGGAGAGAGGGATGTAGAGAGAGATAGAGACCGAAGGAGAGATAGAAGAAGAGGGGTAGGGTGAGAAACAGACAGAGAGACGTAAGTAGACAGGACTAGAGAGATTGATGGATGGAGGGAGAGAGAAACAGAAGGAGAACAGGAGGGAGGGAAACAGACAGAGAGATGGAAGGAGAGAGAGGAAGGAGAGAGGGAGGGAGAAATAGATGGAAGAATGGAGAGAGGGAGACAGAAAAAAAGAGGGAATGAGACAGAAAGACAAGAACAGAGGGAGTGAACAATTGATGAGGACAGGAAAATGATGGGTTAAAATTTGGAAAAAGGTTTGGAAGTGTACCAAACGATGGCTGTGCTTTTTGGAAGGGGGTCTGTGTAAATGTGGTCTTTGTGCTGTGTGCTATGTTTAGTGCATGTGACTTCAGTGGGGGGGGGGGGGGTCACTGGAGGGAAAGAATCACAAAGCTTTTGACTGAGATGGATCTGGGGCCAGGAGTACATTACTGCCTGTTCCAGCGAAACTCCAGCAACTCCTGCAGGGAAAGAACACAAGCTTCAGACTGAACATGACTCTGGCAGAGCATACATTACATACATACAACATCAAACCTACACATACAACTAACTACATACAACAACTACAAAAACCACTTACAACATACAAACCTACATACATACAACATACAAACCTACATACATACAACATACAAACCTACATACATACAACATACAAAACCACATACACATACAACACATACTCAACATACACAACATACAACTACAACATCATACATACCATACGCATACAACATACAAACCTACATACATACAACATACAAACCTACATACATACAACATACAAACCCACATACATACAACATACAAACCTACATACATACATACACGCTCACACACACTTTCACAGATCTCCACACGCTGTGATGTGAGCCAATCACAGTGTAGCTGCCCTAGTCCAGATGACTCATTGCCAATGACATTTCACGGGTCAATTTTTAAAGATGGGTGACATTCTAACAAGAAGCCTTTATTTATTTATTTATTTTTTTATCGTAGGGATTAGAATTCAAGTTTTTAACGGCATTAAAATGTGATTACAGTATCAAAGCTGAGGGGAAAACTCACTGAAAAGCGTCTGAGCTGAATGCCAGCTCGTTTCCCCGTTAATGTCAGAAAGGGCTCCTGCAGAGGGGCTTTCTGAAGTGAACTGAAACGTGTGTGGAAGAGCACTGTCCTGTGAGTAAAAAAACAAAACGACTGCGTACGGTCATGTTTCGACACGCGCCCAACCGTTTGCATACTTTCGTTAGACGGTACGTACTGAACTGGAGAGGGAACGGTTCTGGGAGAGCCACTCGTCGTTTCAACAGCTTTTTTGAGAGAGTGCGCGTTCTCAGCAACAAAAGCGTTCATTCTGAGCATTCGTTTGGACCGTCTGTTATTTGCAAAGATTTTCATGTGAATAATGTCAAGATGCGCGTCAAACTCACCTCTCCGCAGAGTGCTGTGGGTGTCGTCAAATAGCAAATCAAGCAGATCTTTAATTAGCTTCGACAGCGGCTAATTAACAGCACATTAACACAACCGCCGCTACCCGCAGTGTGAGAGAAATAATACCTGCCTGCCTGTTCTGGCAGCTTTGAGACTCAATAGAATAATAGATCAATAACGGAGCGGAACTTTCGCTTTTCCGCCTGACTCAAAACTTTTAGAGAGCCCCGCTTTTCGGAGAGTTATTTTGTTGGTAAATTCATCATTCGTCTGAGAGCAAAGGAATGAGATTCAGCATTCTTTCTCTCTCTCTCTCTCTCTCGCTCTCAAATTCAAATTCAAATTCAAAATTATACTGGCTTTATTGTCATGGAAAATAGTATCTTATTGCTGAAGCAAATATGTGAAGGATTCAAAATGAAAAGACATGCAATAATTAAAATAATTCATAAAAAAACAAAATAAAATAGTATGAAAAAGATTAACAGCAAAATAATTTAACATAATATTGCACTCCTTTAGTAGTTATAGTTGGCGACTCTAATGAGGATAAAATCCCCCCCCCCATGTCAGAGTGGGGGTGTAAGTGAGAGAGACTCGGGGGTGTCCCGTACTCTTGTGATTAATGGGGGGGGGGGGGGACCCTAATTGTGGCCCCTGAAATCGGCACACGTCTCTCTCACAAAGGGGGGGGGGGGGGCCAAGTGCGCCGGGGCTCAGTCACACCGGGACGGGCGGGGAGGGGTCCGGACAGTGCCGCTCCTACCCGAAACGGAGGAAACGGGAGGACTGGGGGGGCCGGGGATGGGGGGTGGGGAGGTGGGGCTGGGGGCTGGGGGGGACTGGGGGATGGGGGGCCGGGGGGCGGGGAGGGGGGGCTGGGCGTAGTGGTGTTGCCAACGGCAACCGAGGATGCAACGTGCGCATTTTTATTTTTACTTTTTCGGTTCCCCTCCGTCTGCCGCCCCACAGGTGGATTGTGGACGTTTGGTGACCGTTACCTGAGCCTAGAGCTGCAGCGCTCACAGGTAACGGTCACATCAGAACATTACCATTTACAGGTCAGGGTTGTATTGTACTATTATAAAAGTAAAGGTTTTATTGTAATATTGTAAAGGTAAGGGTTATATTGTAATATGATTTAAATGTAAGGGTTGTACTGTAATATCATAAAGGTAAGGATTACACCGTAATATTGTCATTTAAAGGTAAGGGTTATACTGCAATATCATAAAGGTGAGGATTACATCGTAATATTGTCATTTAAAGGTAAGGGTTGTATTGTAATATCAAGAAGGTAAGGGTTATATTGTAATAGTGTAAAAGTAATGGTTATATCATATTTCTTAAAAGTCTTTTTCAGTCCTCAGACAAAGTTTGGGAAAACTCAGGAAACTACGACCGGTGTGCAAATCTTTCTTATGGAATTATTGCATTTACATCATTATCTGCAGGAGCCCATCCACTCCCCCAGAATCCAATGCTCCGATTATAATCTTCATAACTGCGAAGAGGAACAGGGGACACTGAGCACATTCGTTAACGGTCTGTATGCAATTATACAGCTGAGGATATAAGTTTGAAATGTTTCCCTGTAAAAGGTTACTCGGATGCCTGATGGTTATGGGATGGCGTGGTAACCATGGCGCCCAAACGCTGGGGCTGGACTGGCAGCGTTGCCGGCCTGGTCTGTATCTCTCTCTCGCGTGCCCCCCCCCCGACTGAACGCGACGCCGTGTAAGATCACGTGAAAGTAAGCGAAGAAGGGTCTGATTTTGGGTGGGATGCTCACAGATCGAACTGCACCCCTACTCCTGTCCGACCCCCCCCTCGTGCCCCCCCCTCCCCCCGGGTCCCAAACGGAGAGCAGGTGTCCCAGTCCGGCCCAGGGCCTGGGCGTTGCTCTTTTCACTCACTCACCTTTTGTTTCCAGAAGGAAATGCCTTCCTCTCCTCTGTGCTTTACAATCCTGGGGGGGGGGGAGGGGGGTCCCATTCTATGGGCCTGACTCCCCTGGGGTGTCGGGGGTGCTGGGGGGTGGGGTTAGGGAGCGGATGGGAGGAGGATGGGGTAGGAAGTGGGTGGGCAGGGAGGGGGGGGAGGAGGGCCTGAGGAGGCCGGGGGGGAGTTGAGGGGGGGGGGTGGCTCAGGCACTGAGGTCAGCCATGGCAGTGGAGAATAATCCCCCTGTGTCAGACTCTCTCACACAAACACTGTCTTTTTTCTCTCTGTCTCTCTCTTTCCCTTTATCTCTTTCTGTCTTACTCTCTGTCTGTCTCTCTCTCATCCCCTCTCTCAGCCTCTTTCTCTCTCCCCCCTCCCCCCTCCCCCCTGCTTCCCCTCCCGCTCCCGCTTGGTAAAATCTGGAATGCCCCAGATGGTGACTGGGCTTTAATATAAAATCAATACTATCTGTCTATGAGAGAACGAGGGAAGAAAAAACAAAAAAATTCACATGTTCAGATTACCGCACCCCCCACCCCCTTCTCCCCTTCGCTTCTCCACACAAAAGGGCTCCCAAACCACATGGGGTGGGGTGGAGGCGCGGGGTACAGGGGGGGGGGGGCAGGGGCAGCCTTAATGGGACACAAATTGAGAAGAAAAAGACGCGAATGCCACTCTTTTCTCTCCTGGCCTTAAAGAGGACAGCCATTCACCCCTCATTAGGGTAATGAGAAGGGCCCCAATAAGGGGGGGAGGGGTGGGGGGTGAGGGGGACAAAGGGCTCAGGAGCTGGGAGGGGCTGGGAGGGGCTGGGAGGGGCTGGGGGGGGGCAGTTGCCAGGGGGTTTGATTTGTGACCCTTTCCCTCGAAACTCTGAGTGACAGCCGGGACCCCACAACCCACCTCTGAGGAGAAAACACACAGCGCTCAGTGGAGCAGTCACAGTGCACAGCGCTGCTCCCTCTCTCTCTGTCTCTCTTTCTCTCATGCTCTCTCTCTCCCTCTCACACTCTCTCTCTCTCTCCCTCTCCCTCTCTCTCTGTCTCTCTTTCTCTCATGCTCTCTCTCTCCCTCTCACACTCTCTCTCTCTCTCCCTCTCCCTCTCCCTCTCTCTCTGTCTCTCTTTCTCTCATGCTCTCTCTCCCTCTCACATTTTCTCTCTCTCTCCCACTCATGCTCTCTCTCTCTCCCTCCCTCCCTCTCATGCTCTCTTTCTGTCTGTGAGTGTGTGTGTCTGTATGTGCGTGTGTGTGTGTGCGTGTGTGTGTATGTGTGTGCGCGTGTGAGTGTGTGTGTGTGTGTGTGTGAGTGTGTGTGTGTGTATGTGTATGCGTATGCATGTGTGTGTGTGTGTGTGTGTGAGTGTGTGTGAGTGTGTGTGTGAGTGTGTGTGGTGTGTGTGTGTGTATGCGTGTGTGTGTGTGTGTGTGTGTGTGTGTGTGTCTGTGTGTGTGTGTGTCTGTGTGTGTGTGTGTGTGTGTGTGTGTGTGTGTGCGTGTGTGTGTGTGTGTGTGTGTGTGTGTGTGTGTGTGTGTGTGTGTGTGTGTGTGTGTGTGTGTGTGTGTGTGTGTGGTGTGCATGTGTGTGTGTGTGTGGTGTGTGTGTGTGAGTGTGTGTGTGTGTGTGTGTGTGTGTGTGTGTGTGTTGTGGTGTGTGTGTGTGGTGTGTGTGTGTGTGTGTGTGTGTGTGTGTGTGTGTGTGTGTGTATGCGATGCATGTGAGGTGTGTGTGTGTGTGTGTGTGTGTGTGTTGCGTGCATGTGAGTGTGTGTGTGTGTGTGTGTGTGTGCGTGTGTGTGTGTGTGCGTGTGTGTGTGTGTGTGTGTGTGTGTGTGTGTGTGTGTGTGTGTGTGTGTGTGTGTGTGTGTGTGTGTGGTGTGTGTGTGTGTGTGTGTGTGGTGTGTGTGTGTGTGTGTGTGTGTGTGTGTGTGTGTGTGTGTGGTAGCAGTACACCGTGTCGGTCCTGACCCTCCCGCTCTGGTGACACATTGTGGGAGAGTAAAAGGATGATTGGCAGGTGAGGTGATAATGAAAGTGTTTTATCTTAATTTGGGCTGGTTAGGAGTGCCCTCTGTGGTGATTTACGAGCCTTTACGAGCCCGTCTCCTTCAGGCTGGCCCATGAGGCCTGGGGGACAACACGTACCCCCCCCCCCACCTCACCCCCCCACCGCACCCCCCAGGATGGCTGGTAAGAAGGCATTCACAGACTCCACTGACTTCTGATCTCTGGCTTAAAGGACACTTTGTTGTCGTGGGACAGCTCTGTCACATAGCTGTTTGTGGGCGGGGGGGGGGGGGGGGGGGCAGTTGGGGTTTTGGGTGGGGGATGATATAAATGGAGACTGACATTTTAAAAACTGTTTAAAACCACATTTGTAAAAAATAAATAAACATTGCTCTTAAATAGAGGGCATAATTTTAACACTTCAGCTCAATTAAACAAGAAAAAACTTTTCTCTGTGTTTTTATTTTTCCAACTGGAGACCAGACTTTAGTCTTCTGTAACTACACTCACAGCCCTGTTAGTCAGGTATATTTAATTTTGCGCCATGGTCTGCTAAGCCCTAATCCTCGTGCCAACCACTTATAAAATGTACACATAATTTTTTTTCTTCTAGCATACTCTGCTTGACTGGAGGTGATCAGTGAGTGCCTTTGACTGTTAAGTGTTTTTTCCACGAAGTTTCATACCAAAAACTACGGCAGCCTTCAGTGTAGCGGTGCCCAATCACGTGCCACGGGGAGCTGGGTTTTCATTTCATTCTGACCAATCAGCACACCTGCTGATGTCACCGAGTCACACGCCTTCAAGCCCGAGAGGAGGAGACCAATCAGCGAAATCAGCAGGTGTGGTGATTGGTTGGAATGATAACCCCCCATACTCCCAGCCGTCCATGTCACACGATTGGCCACAATTGCTTTGGTGTATGTAATGTGAAAACTGGCAGACCAGAGCTGTGTTTGGATTGGCTCACTCATTAGACCCCCCCCCTTCCCACTACAGTGGGAAATCCACATAGGGCACCAGAGAGGGATTCAGTGGTGAAAAGTGAAGATGGTTTCGAGGGTTTTTGAACCCAACAGATTCTGTAACAGATTTTGTAACCCTGCATTTTGTGGTGCATTGTGGGGGAATATTGAGCAAACTACTTAGAGTGTCAAATTTGATACCGAAAATTTTAACACCCTACTAAATAGGCGATCTCCTAATTAGTGCACTATAAACCGTATAAACAAGCTATTCCGAACTTTTTCATAACCAGGAAGTGTCCGTTCCTTGAGAGAGTGAAGTGATGATAGTTTATTTGAAGTGACCGCAGGTGAAATGATAGATATGACGTATGGAATGGGTGATGTGAGGGGGGGGGGGGGGTACGAGCCTCCGGTGAAGGGGTGTTTAGGGGGCAGAAAAACATGTGAAAATTCATGGGAGTTCCATTTTATTAATGCAAATTAGGACACAACATCTAAAAGATGAAGAACAAGTGACACTCTTCTCAAGGAAAGACTCGCACAGACTAATTTGTCGCATTGTGATTTTTTATTTTGTTCGACAATTTTTATAGAGACGGTCATCGTGTTCGCATTTCAACGCTGGCTTTACCTGCCTGGAAAACCTGATTATTAAACTCTGAGGGGATATCAGATTTATCCACAGCATGCGAAAGTCATTTAATGCAAATTTCATTACAAGGACATTGTCACCATGAGACAGAGAGAGAGAGAGAGACTGAGGGGGAGGAAGGGAGGGAGAGATGGGAGAGAGAGAGGGGGAGGGAGAGAGGGAGGGAGGGAGGGAGAGGCAGACTGAAAGCGAGACCATCGTAACAAGGCGGACACAGGCAGACCTGGCTGCCCAGAGAGGACAGACTGTGCTCACACTGCAGTCAGGAAGTGGTGCAGACAGAACTACACTTCCTCACGGAAATTATCAGGACATAAGGGAGAGATCTCTACCCAAAATTCGTAACAATACTCCCTGAAATCAAAAGGTAAAAAAGGGTATATTTGTCAGTGCACTGTATGTCTGGATCTGTGTACGTTCTTTATGAGCTTTGGTAACACAGGACATATCTTGTCGTGTCAATAAAGCATTTTTCAATTTGAATTTGAGGGAAATGGAGATTGAGTGAACACCAGGAGAAAGAGAATGTGGTTACTTGTGCTTCCACGGATGCACAACTTATTCCTTTTAATGCACACGCACGCACACACACACACACGCACGCACACACACACGCACACGCACACACACACACACGCACACGCATATGATAGTAATGTGATCCTACTTCACACCACAGAGAGGGATGCTGACACACTTGGCACAATAGTGAATTTTCCTCGGCAGACAAAAAAAAAAAAAATCTTTGGGAATGTTTATTTTTAATAAATCTGGAAAATATTTTTTCCAAGTTTTTCCAGTCTCTCTTTACTTTTTTTGGCCCCTGCGATGTGGCCTTTAAAGTTGCCAAAACAAACGGCACATTCTGATTTCACTAAATTCTACAACCTTCGCGATTTGTGAGATCACCGCTCTTCTGGGTAATTTTCTGTCTTTCCGTACATGTTGTGTAATTACATTTAGTCACAACGAAGGAGGAGCATTGACTTGGGGTCGAGCTCCACTCGTTCCGGAGCTGTTTGTTGACCATGATGCATAGCTGCAGTTCTGTCTGCTGCAAGAAAGTCTGTCTGTGTTAAGAATCAGCTCACCTTACACACACACACACACACACACACACGCACACACACACACGCAAATTGTCAGACAGACTGTGGTGAGCTGACTGCCAGTGGCCCCGTTGCACTGTGGGATATGTACAACAAAGTCTCACTTGGTTCTAGAATACCTGGATAGGCTCCCAGCATTGTTCACTGAGCGATCGGAAAACTCCAACCTTCTCTGGAGATTCCCGGTGAATTTTCTCCTGCCCCCCCCACAAAGTTCGGGGGGGGGGGGGGGGGGGGATCAGGTTCCTAGGTGCAGTGTCCGCAGGCAGGAGTCAACCTGATCTTTGGCTGGGTGGAGCTGGGTGGGGGGGGGGGGAGAGGTGTGGCAGGGCAGGGAAGGGGGGGGAGGTTGAAGAACAATAGACACCAGTGTTCTCCATCCCCTTGGGTCAAACACAGACCACAGCCAAAACACATCCAAGCTCGCATGCAACTTCATCTTCATTATTATTATTATTATTATTATTATTATTATTATTAAGATGTTCCATCAGAGAAAATAGTTTAACTTCCTTGTCATTCATCCTCAGAAACTTGACTTGGTTGTGCTGTTCACAGATCTAACTCCATTCCTTCAATGGGGTTCTAATACTTGGAGGTTTAACTCACTCTAATAGGAAATTAGTCCAATAATCTTTACACTCATTTCGGGCTACAGTCATATATAGTGTTAATGACAAATTTATTTGGAATGAGTATAATTAACACTATTAACTGCAAGTTAAATGGCTAATTTTATGTAGCGGTCTGCCCAGGTTCAGTGGGCAATTAATGGCTGGTGTAGAAAAGAATATAGCTGATTATATAGCTAATGTGGGATTAGGGCTGGTGTGGGGTTATGACCGGTGTGGGGTTAAGGCTGGTGTGGGGTTAGGGCTGGTGTGGGGTTAGGGGGGTTAGGGCTGGTGTGGGACTATGGCTGGTGTGGGGTTAGGGCTGGTGTGGGATTAGGGCTGGTGTGGGATTAGGGCTGGTGTGGGGTTAGAGCTGGTGTGGGGTTAGGGCTGGTGTGGGGTTAGGGCTGGTGTGGGGTTAGGGCTGGTGTGGGGTTATGACCGGTGTGGGACTATGGCTGGTGTGGGGTCAGGGCTGGTGTGGGGTTAAGCTTGGTGTGGGATTAGGGCTGGTGTGGGACTATGGTCGGGGAGTGCGGTGTGTGTTTTTTTGCGCTGGAGGGCGTCGCTGGTTTCGGGGGAGCCACGCCCACACAGGCCATGCGTCAATCGTAGGTTTCTCTCCTTTTGTCCTCCCGTTCGTTCTTTTTGTTGTTGCTCTTGTGACTTCCCGTCTTTCTGCATTCAGGAGATGTTTGGAGAGGGAACGGGCATCGTTTCAGAACTCAGGTTTTCCACTTTCCGCTTAAATTTTGACCTTCCTGAAAAAAAGATATGTGAACTTTCTGGTTTTTTTCTTTCTTTCGTTCTTTCCTTTAACCCAAGTGCGCTGGGGTTTCTAAAGAAAGTTAAAAAATATCCTGTCAGATAAGAGCCAGTGAAATCTCCGCTTTCCCTCTGAGCGCGCGGACAAAGGGAGATGTGATAGCAGTGTCAGGAGAGGCTAGGTGCGCTATCTGCTGGAAGTTACCCATTGACCCGTGAACGGTGCTGCTCAGATAAGCCCTGTTTGCGTTTCGGAGAGAGAGAGCCCCTCTCCACCCTCCTATCAGGCGGAAGAGGAAGCCGGGTCCCGAATAACACTGCTCCTTCCCCTGCCCGCCCTTTCAACTTTGACCCCTGACCCCACTGCACTCTCCTCTCAGGGCTGCAGCAGGAGGGGACAGTGCTAACACAGATTCTGTAGACACACCAGATACCCAGCTCCTGTGTTCCTTCAGTCCTCTCTGCTGCTCGTCTACAGGGGGTTCCAGTGCAATATTAGAGTACTTTACTCCAGTACACAACTTTAACAGAATGTGAGAATGTTTATGATGTCATAGAAGGATACAGCACGATACAATAACAGAATATATTAATGTTTATGATGTCATAGAAGGATACAGCACGATACCATAACAGAATATAAGAATGTTTATGATGTCACAGAGGGGTGCAGTGTAGTGCATTAATAACACAGATTCTATAGACACTGAGGGCTTCTGGCGCATGATTTTATTTTTGACTAAGCATGCTTGTGAAACTCTGGACAGTCTTTTTTTTTGTTGCTCTGTCAAGTTTTACAAACTCACCAAACCGTACACACAGCATTCCTGCAATGGTGTAGGCCGACATAATCTTCCTGTCATTTCCAAAAAAAAAGCTTTGATTTCATGTCTTTAAATGTAAATGTGCCATTCAACTCAAGTGCTTCTTAAATACACCTGAACACCTAAAAATCTGAGCTTCTGCTAAATTAATTTAATAATTTTTATATCATTTTTATTAGTGTTTGTGGCACAGACACCTTTATTTTTCCTGCACACGTTCTCCTGAAGTAAGCTGTTATTGCATGCAATGTAATTTTTTACAGTAAGAAGTATTATGTAGTGACAAAAACAACTTTCCCATTTGTTAATTACTGAACTGCCTTACGAAACCATGTTCAAAATTAACATACATGTTTGTTTCCACTTCGTATATTTCTGTCCTTTTTTATTCAATTAATTTATACTTCAGTTGACTAAAATCAGTTAGATTAGAATATGAACTCTAATAATATCTAATTAAAATATTCTTAAAACTTGTGAATGTCAAGCAAACTTAAAACAACAGAAAGATAGCACAAAGACTGCTCTAATTAAGCAGTAAGTGTAAGTGTACAAGAAAACATAAAACATTTTTTAAAATCTTGGTGTATTTATAAAAAAGCAACCAGGAGGTTTCAGTTTCCTTTTTTATATTCCTGTTTTCCAGGTATTGTTTATTCAGTGTTTATTTTGGTCTTGTTAAATATAGCAGCACAGTCCCTCCCAAGTAAAGAAGATTTGCATTTCAATCACTGCAGTTCACATAACTGTCTGAATTCAGTTCAGATCACAATGCCAAGTTAGACAAAAGACAGCGATGTGTTTTGTAACTGTGATTTATCTAAAAAAAAAAAAGAACTGCGTGATGTCATTTCCCAGGATGCATTTGGAACATGCAAAGATGAGAGATAAGAGAGTTGGTCTGGAGGTCCATATCCCCTGTATGCTTTACATTCCTCTGTGGCTTCACGTGTGCGGGAGATTCGAGCAGCGGAGTTTGTGGGACCCTGACGGGGTGCAGGCTGGCCCCCAGGGGTGCGGTGCGGTGCGGTGTGGCACGGTGCGGTGCGGTGCCAAACCCCTGCCAGGGCAACGGGTTTAACCGGGCTGGAGATCAGAGGCGTCCTGCCAGAGGCCTCTGTGAGCCGCTCGCTGGAGCAGAAGGGCCCCGGGGTCTGCAGAGCCGCGCCTGCTGCTGCTGGGGGGGTCAGGGGGGCTGGGGGTGGGAGGGGAGGGAGGGGGGGAGTTGGGGGGGGTGTCACAGGAGGAAACGGGTCGGGGGGGGGCACTGTTCCACACTCTCAAACACCAGGAAGGGACTCTGTCAGAATCTGAGTGACAGGCGACAGGCTCTCCTGATGTGTCGCTCTCTCTTTCTCTCCTTCTCTCTCTCTCCATCCCTCCCTTGCACACACTCTCTCCCACATGCTCACTCACTCTCCACGGATTCTGCTGTAGCCGTAGCTCAGGGGGGGGGGGAACCTGTCCTCAACACAGATCACGGCTTCTCTCCCTTTCCACCTGTAAATTCAGGAGCCGAGGGTAGCGTTACACGGTCCTAATCGCAATGAGTCGGAACTCGCACCACAGACACAAAAGCAAATCCGCTCTGTGTGCCTCATTCGTAGTTTGATTGCAGCAAAGAATCAGTCTTCGCCCCCCACAACAACAACAACAATGAGTTTCTGAGTGCGCCGTCTTGCACTATAAATGCGCGTCAGAAAGTTTTAATGGTGTTTAAGTGTTACTGGCTCGTTTGGTTTAGAGGGATGGTGGTTCTGTGTGAGGCCGGGGGAATGCTTCTACCTCACCTGAGCTAATTACGTTTATGAGAAATGGCTACTGCTATCCGAGTCTGTCTCCTATCCATTACAGCATCGTATCATAGCATACACCACTTTCTGTTATGACTCACGGAATCATTATGAATTATGGCATTAATAACTCTCATTCGGTCCAACAAAAAAAAAAAAAAAAAAAAAGAAGAAGAAGAAAGAAAAAAAGTTGTGAACCCAGCGCACGCCGCCCCGCGTGCGGCTCGTGAATCGGAACGCGGCGGCGAAATCGGCTCCTCCGTGTCAGAGGAGCGACGGAGCTCCGGACGTCCCGCGCTCACTGCTAATCGCTCCGCGGCGAGGGCCCGTCGGAGCGCTCGCATCAGAACTTTAATTTGCTCCGCTCCGCGCCGCCACTGGAGGAGCCCCAGCGAAACTGCGCGCGCAGGCGCCGCCTTTTTGGAAAGGGAACATCTCTCCCCTCTCCCCCGTGCCGTCTGTCTGCTTCTACGGATGTCGTCATTGATGTGAGTCAGCTGACGGAACGATGGCCGTCTGAATGTTCTGAGATGTGGGAGCTCAGGTGTTTACATTGTATTACAGGCATTTAGCAGACACTCTTATCCAGAGCAACTTACACAACTTTTTTTAATTGTCTGCTGGACTGTATTTCTCCTAAAATCGCAGCTGTAGATCTTCCATCCTGTAGGTTATCGTGCCAACCTTAATTTGGCACACCTGACTCTACTAATTCAACAAGATCTCTAGCTACTGAATGAGGTGTGCTTTGTTATGGTTGGACTGAAAACCTGCAGCATGATAGATCTCCAGGAGCAGGGTTGGGCATCCCTGATCTAGTCACTGAATGAGGTGTGCTTTATGGTTGCTGATTGAGTGATAATCTCAGGACAGGAGATTGGGCACCCTGATCTGAGCATGGAGTGCTTAGTGTTAGGTCTGGAGTAAAATCAAGGACAAGATATCCGAGCTAACCCTGCCGATCTGCTATCGACTACGATTCAGCACCACGACACTGCACTACTTCAAACACTGCACCCTCGATCGCCCTGCTGGCTGTAATGAGAGCCCAGGCCCTGTTGAGCTCACAGGGTCGAAGGTCACATGGACTAGACTTGTGAGGCTCACACCAGCGATATGTAGCTGACTGGGTTTGATAACCCCCCAATAGAGCTTTTAATACTAATTTAAAAGTTGAAGCAATTTGTTGTTCCTGTTTTTAAACATCAGTAACATGCAGGAATATTACTGAGGTCTAAAGGGTTAAAGTATCATTAATGTCTTTTTAATTTTTATTTCAAAAAGCATGGTACAGCCAAAGTAAAACACCAAAACCCTGATTCACTGAAGCACATTAAACAAACCAGGGTGAGAAACTATCTGCAGGGCATGAACTTGACCCCTGCAACAAAACCAAAACAACATAAAATAGTTAACGCCAAGCTACAAGGACGTGCCACTGAAGGTCAAGTGCTGCTTTACTTACTGCAGATATTATTTCTCTCTTTCTTGTGACTACGCTCCCATGATAGGCTGAATGCTGCATCATGGGATGTAAATCATGCCCTTTATTCACAATTATAAACATAATTAAGTGTCTGGTTAGCGGTGCGACTTGACCTAACAAGGCTGAGACAGCTTTCTGGCTTTCCTCTCTATGTCTCTCTCTCTCTCTCTCTCTCTCTCTCTCTCTCTCTCTCTCTCTCTCTCTCTCTCTCCCCGTCTCTCTCTCTCTCTCTTCTCCCCCTTCAGCACGATGACGTTTTTGAACTCATCTGTTGAATCGTTCATCATCTGCCGGTCAGCTCCGTTCAGCAGCTGCAAAACCACAGCCGACCGCACCAAACGACCTGGGACGGGGTTAGGGGGGGGGTTGAGGCCAAGGGGTGGGGGGGGGGGCGGTGGTGTGCAACCTGACGTCTGTGGGCAGGGGGAGAGAAGAAAGAGGGGGGCGATGTGGTGGACCTTGTGGCGTGTTGTTGGGCCGTGGAGAGAGTGGAGAGCGGGCGTTTCCGTGGTTACTCGCCGTGGTTACGCACCTGCCCCGCCCCATTCCTCGCCAGCGGGGCGGCGGCTCGGCGGCACTCCCGCCGAAGCGCCATCGCCGCGGCTTTCGCCACCTCCGTCGGCATGGTGACGTTCCACCACACCTCCGCGGCAGCGGCACGAAGCTGGAGGCCCGTTCTTCCCTCCTCCTCCAGCCCTTCTGAGTGAGACCCTGTCTGTGTTGAGCAGGACTGAGTCTGTACTGAGTGGGTGAGTGTTTGTTTCTGAGCATACATCCCTCTCTTTCTCTCTCTCCCCCTCTCTCTGTTTCCCTGTCTCGCTCTCTCCCTCTCCCTCCAAACCCTCTCTCTCTCTCTCTCTCCCTCTCTCCCTCTCCCTCCCACCCTCTCTCTCTCCCTCCCCCCTCT
>NC_057942.1:1750000-1772500 GCF_018555375.3 Anguilla rostrata
GCGTTTCCGCGTTTCCGCGTTTCCGCTCTCGTTTTTCCAGTCTGTCTCCGCCGGAGCGCCACGGCAGGAGACCGCCAGAGTTCCTATTTTTATTCCGGTGGAAGTCCTGTTTTTATTACCACTGTGGGGCCCATTCTGTTCCCCTCCCGGTCTTCTGTTTTAAAAAAAAAAACTCCTTTCTCCTCACCCCCCCCCCCGACCATCCCCCCATCCCCCCTCCCTCCTAAAGAACAGATTCTCCTTTCTCTTCGTCGTGCTTTATTTTCTTTAAAAGCGTACGGGTCGAGGATCCGGCGACAGGGCTGGATTCACTGGGGCCTGTAAGCACACGTACGTGAAAT
Organism: Anguilla rostrata; assembly: GCF_018555375.3. Taxonomy (NCBI): domain Eukaryota; kingdom Metazoa; phylum Chordata; class Actinopteri; order Anguilliformes; family Anguillidae; genus Anguilla; species Anguilla rostrata. The sequence continues at coordinate 1,750,342 of NC_057942.1, forward strand.
CTTTTAACGCAGGCAGAACCAATAACACGGCCGATGGCTGGTCACGGTGTTTGTTTCGCACCGATCGTCGGCTGCGCTGTTAGTTTTGCGCGCGCTAAGCGGTTTTGCATGTGCTAAACAGCCTTCGTGAATTTGGCCCTGATAGTGGGAATCGGGGGATAATTTCACACAAGATATCCTGAACTGGGACTTCCGTTCTATCGCTCTTTCGTCTACAGTACACCACCATGGTTCCTGAAAACATGAAGCAAATAAGAACAATATTATCTCCAAGAGACTGAAAAACATGAACCCCCCCCCCCGCCCCACAAAATATGCACAGCCTTTGCCAGCTTCTTCTTCACGTCATCCCAGTTTTTTATTGCCCTACATTTGAAAGTGTAAGAAATCTTTTTGTTCGAGAAATTGTTTTGACCCCAAGGGAGTGTAAAAACCCCCAATGCCTTTCACGATATTTACGAATCAATTTGCTCCACCGCCCCAATTTTTTTTTTAAGAATACACTTTAAAAACTGTATTACCTATCAAAATGTGTCCCATATATTTAGTGATGCTTAAGTTATTTTATTGCATATGGCTTGTTGGTATTTGCTTCAGTGTGCCACCCTGGGGGGGGTGTTGGGTATCGGGTGTGGGGTGATGGGGGGGGGGGGGGGGTAGGGGGTTCGAGTCTGGCGAGGGGCAGTGACCGGCCTTCATATGTTAATACACAGCACATGTGGCCCCAAAAACGTAGCCCCAGCTTTGGGGATCTGACAGGCCTTCCATTCATTCACCCCGAAACTGGCTCTCTATTCAATCTGATTTCATAGAGGGAGGGGGGAGGGGGGGGCGTAGAGGGGAGAAAAAGGAGGAGGAGGAGGTGGTGAGGGGGATTCTCTGTGTCCTCCTTGGCTTCACGAAAATGGAGGGAAAAAACAATAGTTGTGCAAATGGCTTGGGTCTCCCTAATGCCCTACGGATCCACCCCTTCCCTGGGGGGCCGGGGGGGGGGGGCGGGGGGGCGGGGGGATTGGGAGTGGGGGGTGGGGGGGGTAGGTCAACCTGGACAATGGCTACTTTGATACTAGGACTGTGCAAATGTAAATCAACCAATCGGAAAAAAGACAAAAAAAACAAACCCCAAAAAAGTTTTTTTTTCAACCCCCAAATAGAGACAGCTAGTGGAATTCTTGGCTTGCCTCCCTCCCCCCCCCAAAAAAATAGAAGGGTGAAAGAGAGGGAGATTTTTCCCATTTTCTTTACTTAAGGGGCAGACTAACCAGTTTTGGTTAGTTTTCCAGTGCTATCTTTCGCCTTGGGAATGTTGGCAGGAATGCCTGCTCAGTTCTGTAGGATTTCTGGCTGATTTTCTTTTCTATCTTTCTTTCTTTCTTTCTTTCTTTCTTTCTTCCTTTCTTTCTTTCTTTCCTGCATTTGAACGGTCCTCCCCCACTCTGTTTACTGGACGGGGATGCAGGCTGCAGGCTTCTCCTAAGTCCTTAGAAATCCCAAAAATCGCCGTCAGCTTCGGCTGAAAGTGGATTTTTGGCAGACGGAGAAAACGTTCCAACAGCCCCAACAGTTGCTGTTCCAGAACCTTCCGTAAGCTCAGTCCAATGTTTTTTTTTGGGATAATTCTCATGGGATCATGGCAGACGCCCCTCCACTGCGAGAATGAATGTGACGCGTGATGTATTTTGACGGTGTCCAGAGGTGTCGGCCGTGGTTGCTGTCAGCTGATACTCCTCATTTATTTCACATTTCTCCTGATGCAGATTAGTAAGACACACCAGAGACTACTCTGTCATGTTTGGATGTGCTGAATATGTCTGGCGTTGAGGAGAGGCACTGACGCACACACACACACACACGCACACACATGCACACTCACATACGCACACACACACACACATATACACACACACACATACCACGCACACACGCACACACACACACACATGCATGCACACACACGGACCACACACACGCATGCACACACACCACACGCACACTCACATGCGCACACACACACACACACACACTCATCCCCCCTCCAAAAAGCACACACACATCACCCCCTAAGACGCACGCACACACATTGGTTGCCAGATGGTAACACTGATTATTTAATTTGCTCCCATTTACAGTGGCCACCTTGTCACTCATTTCAGGCAATGAGAAGTTTGGGGGTGAAATGACAGGCATGATTGATTGGTCATGTTGGATCCCCTCTTAATGCTTCCCCTTAAAAAGGGGTGGGGGGTGGGGGGGGGTGCTGAGTTTGGGGGTTTGTGAGGGGCTTGCATGACTGAGGTGAAAAAGACATTCAAAAAAATGAATTAATAAAAGTGAGTGAAAAACCTGCAATGAAATGTCTTTTTCTTTCTAGGTGACCAACTTTTCCTCCTCTTTGCCTTCACCTCTCTTTCCTCCCCCTGCTTCCTATTGGTGTAGCACCCTGTCAAAAAGGATTCCCATTGGTTGTTCCATTTCTCCATAGCTAGGACATTCCAGACTTGTGCACCGAGCAGGTGAAGGCTAACTAGCAGCTACTGTACTTTTACATCGATTTCTGTCATCCGTAAGCGTACTGATGTGCGACGTCTGTAATCATAGATCAGTGTCTTTTCTCTCTCGCCTCCACTTCCTGTTTGGAGCGTTACGGTGGGCTGTAATGCGGCAGCTCGAGGGGTCAAAGGTCAGAGGAAGGAGCGGAGGGTTGGCGGGTCGGAGGGGAGCTGTGAGAGAGTTTGCTTAGCGGTTTTTGGCGGGGTTGTGGTGGTGGTGGTGGTGGTGGGGGGGGGGCACACACACAGAGGGGGCTCTGTTGGAGGTATCTGCGGAAGGAGGCGATGAGGCGGTAGCTTTGTTGCCGAGGCCTGGAGAACAGAGGCGTGTGGAGAGCTCGGTCTGCGGAGGGACGCAGGGACGACGGCGTTTAGGGCCTGTGTCAGGGCCACACAAAGACCGACTGGCGCAGCTCTAAAGGGGGGAGAGGACACTGAGAGCTTCTCTTTGGCTCCATCCTCTGTCCTCTTCTCTCTCTTCTCTCTCTCTCTCTCCCTCCCCCCATTTTTGTCTTTCGTCTCCGCTCACAAAAGGGACTTCAGCCTCATTTCCGGGGGGGGGGGGGGGGGGGGAGGGGTGGGAGGAGAGGGGGTTGGTGAAGAAGAAGGGGCCTTTCTCTCCATCTATCCCTCCATCCGTCCCTCCCCAACACCCTGGATGGAAACGTTGCCGTTAGCCACCATGGCCCCCCCCTCCAAAAAAAAGCCTGGGGTGGGCTCCTGTGAGTGAAGTCCTGGGGAAAAGGGGAGAGGGGGCTGTCTCTACCATTCCCAGTCACCCCCAGCACCCCGTTCACTCCCCTACTCCAAAAACACCCCAAAGCCCATGGGGGTGTTCAGGGATATCATTCAGTAGGGGCTCATCTGTGGATTTCATTGGTAAGAATAGCATGTATGTTTAATAGTAACACTGAAAAAATTGAAAAGAAATGTTATTGAAGATATTTGCAAAAAATAAATGCGAAAATTTTTAAAATGGAATTCTGTTATTCAGATGGATGCATGCAATCATGTATATACAATAGTCATGCTAAAATAAATGAATAGAAATGTTTTATAAGATATAAATTAAAAAAAATGTGTTTCAGGTGAAAACCACAAAAATACATAAGACTATAGGCTTATGTTCAAAACGTGAAATAAATGCAAATTTTTTTTTAATGGAATTCTGTTATTTAAATGTATGCAGAATCATGTATATATTACAGTCATGCTAAAATAAATGAATAGAAATGTATTTGAAGATATTTATAATAAAAGATGTGTTTCAGGTAAAAACCGCAAAAATACATAAGACTATAGGCTTATGTCCAAAACATGAAATAAGTGCGAAAATTTAAAAAATCTAATTCTATTATTCAGATGGATGCACAATCGTGTATATTTAACAGTCAGACTAAAATAAATGAATAGAAATGTATTTGAAGATATTTATAATAAAAGATGTGTTTCAGGTAAAAACCGCAAAAATAAATAAGACTATAGGCTTATGTCCAAAACATGAAATAAATGTGAAATTTTTATAATGAATTGTTTTGATTAGAGATGCAGAATCATGTATATACAATATTCATGCTAAAATAAATGAATAGAAATGTATTATAAGATATGTATAATAAAAAATGTGTTTCAGGTGAAAACCGCAAAAATACATAAGACTATAGGCTTATGTTCAAAACGTGAAATAAATGAAAAAATTTTTTAAATGGAATTCTGTTATTTAGATGTATGCAGAATCGTGTATATATTACAGTCATGCTAAAATAAATGAATAGAAATGTATTTGAAGATATTTATAATAAAAAATGTGTTTCAGGTGAAAACCGCAAAAATACATAAGACTATAGGCTTATGTCCAAAACATGAAATAAATGCGAAAATTTTAAAAATCTAATTCTGTTATTCAGATGGATGCACAATCATGTATATACAATAGTCATGCTAAAATAAATGAATAGAAATGCATTTGAAGATATTTATAATAAAAAATGTGTTTCAGGTGAAAACCGCAAAAATACATAAGACTATAGGCTTATGTCCAAAACATAAAATAAATGCGAAAATTTTATAAATTTTATTCTATGATTTAGATGGATGCAGAATCATGTATATACAATATTCATGCTAAAATAAATGAATAGAAATGTATTTGAAGATATTTATAATAAAAATTGTGTTTCAGGTGAAAACTGCAAAAATACATAAGACTATAGGCTTATGTCTGAAACATGAAATAAATGCGAAAATTTTAAAAATCTAATTCTGTTATTCAGATGGATGCAGAATCATGTATATTTAACAGTCAGACTAAAATAAACGAATAGAAATGTTTTATAAGATATGTATAATAAAAAATGTGTTTCAGTGTAACAAATAAATAAGACTATATAGGCTCATGTCCAAAACATGAAAATAATACATAGACAATAGAAACAGTAAGACATGCAAAATAAGAAATAAATGCAAACATTTTACAATTATTTTTTTATTCAGAGATACAAGAAAGCAAGCACATTTTAAAACAAACATTAAGTAAATGAATGTAAATGTGCTTTAAGACATTCGTGATGAAAAATGTGTTTCAGTGATAAACCAGGAAAATAAATAAGACTATTGACTTATGTCCAGAACATGAAAATAAATGCAGCAGAGCCATTCTGCCTCATCTCCATGCAGTTCAGCTCCCCGCCATCGATTGGTCGGTTTTAAATGGCAGGGCCCGCAGAAGCAGTTTCCCTGGCGAGCCTGTGTATGGCATGGACAGATTAACCCGCTAGAGCCGCCAAGGAGCCGGAATGGAGCCGGAAAGCCAGACAGGCAGGAAGAGTCGCTGTCGGACGCAGCCATTGGACGCCTATAGCTTGTGGGCGGAGTTTGGCTGTTTTTTTTTTTGTCCCGCTTTTCAGATACCTGTGCTGTGGTTGGTAGAAAAACCTGTTCAACAGAAACACGTCAAAATAACAGCAAACGGTATTTAAGCTTATAACCTGGATAAGAGTAAAACCTGTACCAATTTCTGGACCTGTAAAGAGGCAATTACAGGCAATTAGCAGACCTAGGAATGAATAAATGTTTTTTTTTCCACTTACTTGGCTTTTCCTCTCAATGAACGTCAGTGAATGGTCTGGAGACACCCCCCCCCCCCCCCCACGTCAGAATCCAGGGTGCTGAAAGCCCTGAGGAACATCTCCTCCTATCTCTGGGGTCGGGGATATTAGGGGATTATCTCCTGGTCTTATCTGCTTCCTCTCTCCGTGGTCAGGGGTCAAAGTTGATCGCAGGGGTCAAAGGTGAGAGCAGGGCACAGAGGTATGCCACGGCCTCGGCCACAGATTCTGTAGACTCACCAGATACCCCGCTCCTGCATTCCTTCACATCCTCCATCTGCTTTTCATCTACAGGAAGTCCTGTTTGGTAATACCCTGCAGCTACAAAACACCAATTATCACAGTTTTGTGCACAATCTTGGCCCTCGATTCTCAGGAGGCGAAACAGAAGATTGGAGCATTTTATATTCAACGGTCGGTAGAAAGACAGAACTCCAAAGTAATTAATTTAATTCAGTGCCTCAGCAACGGCAGTGACTGGGTAACTGAGTCATCACCAGGTGAAGGTAGTGTAAGAGTTCTAACTGAAATTAAAGGATATACAAACATAGGTGCTCATTGCGAATGTCTGTTAAGATCATTTAGAATCCATAACATAATTTTAAAAACTTGGGATCACTTGGGGTCAAACAAAATGGATGCTTACGTTCTTGTGTGGCGAAAGGCCACAGTGGTGCTAAAAACAACCATAGATTAGAGACCATTTATCGCGAAAATCCCCGTAAGGTGCGAGCCCTCGGGCCCTCGTCCCGGCACGGGGCAGGCAAACGTGGGGGGGGGAAGTCTCGAAAGACGAACAAACGAAACGGAATGATTGCGCTCCCCATGGCTGTTTCTGCCCGCTCCAGTTTCTGAGGCTTCCGAACGGAGGAGTCAGCCGTGACTAACTGGAGCCGAAGAACAATCACCCTGCAAATATGCGCCCGGTCCAGTTCTCCGGCTGACGGAGGATTAGCTTCCTGTCTGAGCAGGTCGCAGGGCTGCAGCTTCCTGTCTGGGCAGGGCCTAGGACCGCGTCTCCCGAGGTGAGGGCACTTCGGTGGGCTGCTCCCCAAGTCATGTGATGCACCCGTGAAGCACGTTTCATGCGCATCTTTTTCATACTTCCTGTAATAAATTACAATACAGCAACAGGGGGTAAAAAAAGCAGCCCCCTCCCCACATACACCCTCCCCCTAAAGAAAATATTGGAAATCTTCCCATTTTCTGAGGCAGCCTGCAGCCAGGAAATAATAATCATTAGCTTGCAGTGCAGAGGGGAAAGGATCGATTGCTCAGGTCTGATTGGCGTTAAGATGTTTCAGCCTTTTTCTCCGACCCCCTCCCACCTCTTAAATCCACCCCACCCCACACCCCCCCATCCCACCAGAGGGAGGGCAACAAGTGCAGAGTCTGTCCCATGTTTCTCAATCCCAAACCATTATTTAACCCTTAAAAGCATAGTTTCTTTTTCGCCAGAGTTCTAGAACTCCATTGATTTCAGTTGCTAGTAGTGATTGTGACATCACCATTAGAACGTTCGGTAAAGAAAGGGTTAAAGGCTGCATGACCTTGGCTACATTTTTAGAAGCGATCAAAATGCACCTACCTCAAGCCAAGCTCTCCCTCCTCCTTCTCCAAAGCCACAGGTGTGTGTGTGTGTGTGTGTGTGTGTGACACGCCCTCCAAGACAATGAGCAAAGGGCACCCGAGTTCAAGTCTGCGACGCATGGACTCAGGTGATCTTTCAACTGGTTCCTTCCCTAGCGTCAGAGGAGAGAAGCACACACATACAGCTGCCACTGCATCTCAGGGGGTAAATACACCTGGGGGTATTATAGACCAGGGGGTAATATACACCTGGGGGTATGTTATAAGCCAAGTGTTTTATTCAGAATAATCTAGATACAGCCGGCCAAGAGGTTCAATTCAGTACCAAAGACCTTCCTCCTCATTCTCTCTTCACACCTGCCCTTCTTCATATAGTTACTTTTTTCCTCATTTCCTAGTCTGACAGTACCTGTGTTTGTCCTGTAAATGGTTCCCGAGGCACAAAGCATGCTGAGAAGAGCGAAAAATAAATCTCCTTCGGATGTCCGCTGAGGTCTGAAATCTTAAAAAACGCAGGACACGGAGGAGGCTGTGCCGATCGCCCGCAAGTACAAGATGTGCACTTATGCGGTTTGGGTTTTTCGAGTTGCCCTTCTACACGCATAGATTTTCAGATGATGTTGTAGAGGGAATCAATTGGACACAGCCAGTACCAGGAATGACGGTCAATCGGTGGAAAGCAGCAGTTAGATGGTATTGGGATATGGATTTTCCTCTTGTCTTCTCCAAACCCCCACCACTATTACTTCTGAAGGTATGGGGGGAGAGAGAGAGAGAGAGGGAGGGAGGAAGAGGGAGAGAGAGAGAGAAAATGGAGATGAGGTGGAGTGTGTGTGTGTGTGTGTGTGTGGTGTATATGCATTTGCAGTAAAAAGGCAATCCACACACTTTAACTCAAGAAAGGAGATCTTGACCTTTGCACACAGAGCCCATTCATTACCGCTGGATATTTACAGGAGCAGCTCCGGTTAAATGCTCTGGCTCAGGGGAGGGAACTGAGGCAGCATTCTACCCGGGAATCGAACCTGCAACCTCTGGGTCACGAGCCCGGTTCTCTAACCCTGACGCTGCGCTCCCGCCCGGAGAGGGAGAGGCGGATGAGAACCTTCGGGGGCGCGGGTCGGGGTGCGAGGGACGCGCCCATGTCTGGCGGGACGACGCCCCGTTCCCTCTCTGCGGAGATCAGCGTCCCCGCTCTCGGAGAAAAGCGCTTTCTCTCCCTCACACGGGCAGCGCCGCAGCAATAAATTACCCAGAAATCCAATGTACATCCCTTTGTTCTCTCCACCAGATAATTCAATTCATTTCAGCCCAGCTTTACATTTCAAATGATGAATGAATTGACTGTGCAATTAAAGAGCCCATGCATTAGAGTACTGCGGCCCTCCCACTCTCTGTGTCTGTCTCTCTCTCACACACACACACACACACACACACACACACACACACACACACAAACATACAATACACACACACACAAACATTATACACACACACAAACATACAACACACACACACACACACAAACATACAATACACACACACACACGCACACACACACGCACGCACACATACAATACACATACACACACGTACAAGCACACACATGCACAAACAAACAAGCAATACACACACACAAACAAAACATTACACACACACACATATACACACACACACACACAAACATACAAACACACACACACACAACATAACACACACACACACACAACACACACACACACACACAAACATACAATACACACACAAACAAACATTACACACACACACGAACACGCACACACACACACACACACACACAAGTAGACACACACACAGAGCTTAAGTGTGGCTTCCGTGGCACTGTGTTTATTTTGTTTTGGCCACAGTGAACAGTTACGGGGAATACTGGCAGAGAAGCTTGGGGAATATCGGCAGTGAAACTCCAGGAATATCACAGTGAAGCTTGGGGAATATCGCAGCAAAGTTCTGGGAATATTGATAGTGAAGCTCATCACACATATTGGCCAAATGTACGCAGACCAGGCGACATGCTTCACAGAACCATTGATTTCCATCTCTCTCCCGAAGCTTCATCATCTTGCTTCTCCTTTCTCTTCTACAACTTTAATGATAATAAAGACGACGAGGACGATGGCATTAATATCAATGCAGCGATGACGACGACAGGGACGGTCATTCTTATTAATATTTTCAGCAGTGCTTCTGTACTCTGCAATATAATTTTACCGTGTTATTGTATGTTGTTGCCGTTGCTAATTCAGCTACTTCTAATCCTGCGTAACAGTATACCGGCATAACAACAGCGCTTGTTCTCGCATCGCACAAGTTCCTCCTCAGGTAATGGCTGCGGCAGGGACGTCATCGGCGCCGTTTGAAAAGGAGAAGAGGACGCGTTCTCAGCCGCGCGGCGAGTATCACACGAAAGAAACGCGCTCGGAATGCGGTGGAGCCGCATTCTGTTTACAGCAGAACAGCGTCGCGTCGCCACGCGGACGGACTTTTCACCCCGGGAGTCACGGTCGCCGGCGTCTTCAGAACACACGCCCCCGCCGAACACGAGCGGCACCCGCCAGGAGGTCACACGGCACTCCCGCGTTCCGACGGACACATTGCAAGGCCGTCGGATCCACATTTTTTTTTTTAAAAATGTGCGTCGCGTGTATGACAAGCTGGGACAAGTCCGCCAAAAACATTTAAAGTTTCAAGTTCAGGTCTTTAGTGTCACTTTCACTGTAAGGTAAAAAATGCCTCTATATTCTAGTTACGGGGCAGATATTAAAAAAGATGACCTCTCTCAGACCTTGCTCTCCCCCCCCCCCACCACCCTACTCCCCCAACTCCACTTCCCCAGTCCCCGTAACTGACCCTTCTGTCTGGGACGTCCTGCAGCTTGACAAATGTTTGCTCTACAACATCCGGTCTGAGTCTCTTTAAATTTGCGCTTGGTCTCTGTCTGCCTCTGGGGGGAAGCTGGCCAATCAGGGAGTGGAGCGGAGGGAGAGGGGCGGACCGTACGGCTGTACGGCTGTGACCTGTTGTGCAGGATCTGTTCTGGAGTGTAGAGGTGACCTTACTGGACAGGTGCAGGTGCACCAAACCCAGGGGTGCCAGAAAAAAGGGGGGTGGGGGTCTAGGGGGGCAGCACTTTAGATTTTTGTGCCTGCAAGTCTCTCAATTTAGCACTCAATATTCAAGTGTTATATGTATAGTGTTTTATATTAATTTCTTATCTTTACAAATTAATTGACAGATGTTGCCCAACCTGACCCCTATTACAAATACTCAGTTCGAACATGGAGTTACGTATAACTGACCCAAAATTCTGTGACCAGAGCCAATCCCGTTGCGACCACAGGAGAGAGTTCCATTACTGATTCCATTTCCTGTGAGGGAGGGGGATTCACGGGGGGCCCGGCCCCGTCGTCCCGCGAGGACAGCGGGTGCTCCAGAAGGAGCGGGCGTCCCAGGACGGGCCTGACTGTGGCCCGGTGGAGGAGGTCCTCGGCTGATTAACGGGGTGCTTGTACAGGGAGCCCCTGAAACAAAAGCGAAAGAGTAGAGGGGAGATAAGGCCCCCGCCCCACTCCAGCCCGCCCCCCCCATCATCCCTCTTCCCCTAATGACCTCTCCTGTCCGTGTGTAACGCGGCGGGGCCGCGGGGGGGTGCAGGGGTGGGGGGGCGGTGCAGAAACAGCGGCTGACACGCACATCCATTCTGTAAATGAAGAGAGATCATTGTGAGTCTCCATTCCCTGCCCCCCCCACCCCCACCCCATCCACTCCGCACACTCAACAATAAAAAAAATAAATAAATAAAATAAAAATAAAAATGTATGACCTGCCCAAAATATGGACGATGCCATTACTGAGGTAATTTAAATGGCTTCTGGTATTCTAGCGCCAGGCAGCTAAACGTGGCGTGCACGTGGAGCGAGAAGAGGTGCGCACGAGAGGGAGAGGACACGTGTAAAAATGCGACTGTAAAAATGCGATAATTAGTGTATTGTGGGAGAGGCGTTACAGTAACGTACAGGCACACGGCCTGCGCGCTCCAGTGTTTGGGAGGAGCGAAAGAGGGTACAGTTTCAGGTGCCACAGTCTGAGCAAAGAGAAACGCGCAGGAGGGTGTGTGTGTGTTTCGGGGGGGAGGGGGTGGCGGGTGGTGTGTGTGAGGAGGGGCTGAGTAAAGAGTCACCCGGGTGTGTGTGTTGTGTGTGTGTGTGTGTGTGTGTGTGTGAGAGGGCTGAGTAAAGAGTAAACACGCAGGGTGTGTGTGTGGGTGTGTGTGTGTAGTGTGTGTGTGTGTGTGAGAGGGCTGAGTAAAGAGTAAATGGGGTCGTGGTGCGTGCGGCGGCGGGTGGTGTGTGTGTGTGTGTGTGGGTGTGTGTGTGTGTGGGAGGGCGGAGTAATTGCTCAGTGAGAGTACGAGTCATTGAGTGAATGGCTGTTGTGTTTGCACATAAAACACTCTCAGCACTCTGGCATGCAGAAGGACCGGAAGTCTTGGAATCTCGAATGTCACTCCAGGGAAAAATGTTCTTTTTAAAAAAAAAAAAAAGCCGTGGGGTTGGGGGTGTGGGGGGAAATTCCTGGGATATTTGCACACATGCCCAACACGAGGTAAACCCCAACACTGCTCTCTATAACCTTAAAGTACACACTGACAAGGTGTGCAAGAAAACTAAGAGCACTGTGCCTCAAACAGGATTTCGGTTGTGCGGTGGTTAGCACTGGTGCCTTGTAAAAAGGAGGTTGCGGGTTTGAGTCCACGTGCCCACATGGAGTTAATGCAGGTGCTCCGGTTTCCTCCCACAGTACAAAGCCTGTGGACTGCAGGGCTCACTTGCACAAGAGCTGTCAATCACAGCGCAATTAACCTGAATAAATAAAGGTTACAGAAAAAAAAGCAGTTAATTAGGCCCTCAACATACAAAACTCTAGATGTTCAGGTTACGGTTTTTTAAAATCACTCTCAGCTAGTGAAAAACCAACACCTTTATCACTGCCACATTTACAAATAGTAACAATAGCGCCATTTACAGTGTTAATGATACTAACGTTAACGATATTAATAATAATAATTACAGCGTCTCAGGTTGGCCCCTGTGCAGAGAGCAGGCTGTATTGTGACAGGACGGGTCACAGTTGGCCTAATCCCGGCTTCCTCAGTTGGACAGGGATACGTCCCGGGCTGTCGGGACTCTTCATCGCAGTAATAATAACGCTGACAGCTGAGATAGCGCAGATGACAGATTTACGCGCCGGGCGCCGCGTCCGCTTCCGAGAGCGCGCGTGAGCGCGGAGCTAAACCGGAGATCTCCGGCCGCTGTTCTCCCAGCGTGATGCACGCGCTGCTCTCTCCCGACACTGAGCTGTCCTGAGACGCTGTTCACACCGCACGCCGCACGCCAGGGCACTCCCGAAGCCAGACTCACAGAACGGGTCCGTACGAGACCGGAGAACTTTCATGATAAAGTGGAATCTGCTGTGGTCTTCTTGGGAGTTGGGGGTAATGCTGGTGGTACAGTCTGTTTGTCTGTGTGTGTGTGTGTGTGTGTAGATACAAGTCCATGTGTGGGTGTATTTCTGGGTGCGTGTGTGCTTGTGGTTGTCAATATGTGCATGTGTGTGTATTTGCGTTCATCTGTGTGCGTGTGCGTGCATGTTTATGTGTGTGTGTACAGATGTGTGTGTGTGTTTGAGGAGTATGATGAGACCAAGCATTGCAGCTAACTACGCGACGCAGCGCGCCCCGTATCTTAGCAACATGGGCAAACGGCCCGCAGGTCCTACAGGATGGAGACGCTCCGGTCTGACATGGGGGGGAGGGGGGGGGGTCAGGATGTGAGCAGCCCATCCTGCCCTGACAGGGAGGGGAACGCCACTGTCAAAAACATCAGATTTCATTCCGGATCTTTGTCTTTCCCCCCTAAAGGCAAACGGGTTTGTAAAGGCAGGCTAGATACTGAGAGAGAGAGAGATGGTGGGAGGGAGGGAAGGAGAGAAAGAAAGAGAGACAGACAGAGGGGGAGGGAGAGAGAGAGAGGGAGGGAGGGTGGGCGAGAGATGGATGGAGGGAGGGAGAGAGAGAAAGAGCAAGAGAGCTAAGGAGGGAGAGAGAGAGAGAGAGAGGGAGAGAGAGACATGACACATCACCTGGGCAGGATCAAACAGTCCCCCACGGTCAGCACACACACATCCTCACACTCTACTGTACAGCACTGAAAGCAGGAAAAGGAGGTTGCACAATCAGTGTGCCCCCCCCTCCCCCCCAAATGAAGAACAAACAGGAAACGGCACACGGGTGAGAGCGCCAGGAGGGATCGCGGGGGGGGGAGGGGGGTGCATAGTCTGACCTTCTTGCTCTTGCAACACATCTCTCTTACCAAACGGCACCTTCAGAGTAACTCACCAGCCACTCCGCACAGAGCCCCGCGTCGCTGCAGGCTAACGCCTTTCAGCAGTCCTGAAGCAGCACCGGCTCGCGCAGCAGCTAACCAGGCCCCCCCGGAAACACGCGCCGGGTTCCAGGGGTTCCTAGGCCTCTCTGCTCGTTTTTAACAAGCCATGTGTGTGATTTTTAGCTGAGCTGAAATTTTAATAAATCTATTGATATACTGTGGCCCCCTCCTCAACACTTTCATATGACCCACATTTGACCTTTTGGATAATATTCAAAAGGATGCCACAGGCATTTTAAGATCTCGCACATTACAGCAGTGAATACAGTTAAGATGGTCAGTCAGCTGCAGTTATTTCCCGAGACGGTAGAAGGAGAGAGCGGTATAAACACACGGCGCTCTCTCTCTCTCTCTCTCTCTCTCTCTCTCTCTCTGTTCACACAGCTTAACCCCACTCAACCCTCAGACCATTCATCACCGCAGAGTGCCTGGCAGGTGAACTGTAGACTGGGCTTGCCAGAGCTAGCTCTCTCTCTCTCTCTTCCTCCCTCTCGCTCCTGCTCTCTCTCTCTCTTCCTCCCTCTCGCTCCTGCTCTCTCTCTCTCTCCTCCTCCCTCCCCCCACTCTCTCTCTCTACAGGTAAGTAACAGGGATAGCAGCCAACTTACAATTAAACCATCGGTGCAATTATGCCATTTTATAATGTAATAATTCAGAATTATACACATAATGTAAGAATTAATATAATAATTCTGTGTCCCTTTTTCTCTAGTATGTAGCCATACGACTTTCCCCCCCTCTCTTCCTCCTCTCCGTTTCTCTTCCTCTTCCTCCCGGTCCCAGACTCTCCCGTTACCCGGCCCGTGGGCCACGCTGGTAAATCATTCAGGCGCTACCCGGGTCGCGGGTTCGAGTTTCTGCGGCGGTCTGGCGGATTGGGGCGCCGCCTGTTATCTTAGATACGCCCCTGTGCTCTGCGTCCAAACTCATCTTTAATTCACCCGCGGCGTTCAGGACCGCTAACCAGCGATTCATCCAGTGCTGCTGGAGCCGTGTTACAGAGCTAGCAAATCGCCATGACCCCGTTACAGCGCACTAACAAACCGCCATGACCGCGTTACAGAGCGCTAACAAACCACCATGACCCCGTTACAGCGCACTAACAAACCACCATGACCGCGTTACAGAGCTACAAACTGCCATGACCCGTTACAGGCGACTAACAAACCGCCATGACTGCTTATAGAGCGCTAACAAACCACCATGACCCCGTTACAGCGCCTACAAACCACCATGACCGCGTTACAGAGCTAGCAAACTGCCATGACCCCGTTACAGCGCACTAACAAACCGCCATGACTGCATTATAGAGCGCTAGCAAACCGCCATGACCCCGTTACAGCGCACTAACAAACCACCATGACCGCGTTACAGAGCTAGCAAACTGCCATGACCCCGTTACAGCGCACTAACAAACCGCCATGACTGCATTATAGAGCGCTAGCAAACCGCCATGACCGCGTTACAGAGCGCTAACAAACCACCATGACCCCGTTACAGTGCTAGCAAACCGCCATGACCCCGTTACAGTGCTAGCAAACCGCCATGACCGCGTTACAAAGCTAGCAAACCGCCATGACCCCGTTACAGTGCTAGCAAACCGCCATGACCCCGTTACAGTGCTAGCAAACCGCCATGACCCCGTTACAGTGCTAGCAAACCACCATGACCGCGTTACAGTGCTAGCAAACCGCCATGACCGCGTTACAGAGCTAGCAAACCGCCATGACCCCGTTACAGCACTAGCAATCCGCCATGACCCCGTTACAGCACTAGCAAACCACCATGACTGCGTTATAGAGTGCTAACAAACCACCATGACCGCGTTACAGAGCTAGCAAACCGCCCTGACTGCGTTACAGAGCGCTAGCAAACCGCCATCAGCGCGTTACAGAGCGCTAGCAAACCGCCATGACCCCGTTACAGCGCGCTAGCAAACCGCCATGACCGCTGGGGGCAGACTCAGGTCACAGTGTTAGTAAAGCCACTGCAGAAACAACAAACAGAAAGCTCTCCTGCGTTTCGCTTAGTTCCCCTTGGCTGAAGTGGCACTTTCAGAAACAAAAGGCCACTTTCACATGAAAAGGGGAATTGCTGGGGTGCTGCCCAGTGAACAGGGGGGCCTGCACGGGGACCCTAATACTCTGGAAGCACGAGGCTCGTGTGACTGGCTGTTTGAGGCCTGGTCCGCACGTCTTTCCGGAATCTTCTGTTCCGCGGCGTGCGGCTTGCGCTTAATGATCAGGCCCCGAGCACCTGGGCTTCTGGAGAGGATTTACTGCCCTTAATTTATCCTGTAATGAGGTGGGGGGGTAGGGGGTAGGGGCCCGTTTCAGGGAGACGGACTGTTTCGGCTTTTTGGAAACACATGTTGCTGCTTTGCTGTGATCCTTTTGAGGCACTTTCACTCCTAGCCAGTTTGGGAGACTTTTTGGGAGTTGGGTTTTACCCGCAGGTACACCTGACCCACCTGTATACACCATACACCTGTAAACCGGACACACCTGTACACCTGACCCACCTGTATACATGACCCAGCTGTATACCTAGCTCACCTGTATAGCTAGCCCACCTGTAAACCTGACACACCTCTATGCCTAGCTCACGTGTATACATAACCCACCTGTATGCTAGCTCACCTGTATTCCTTACACGCCTGTAAACTTGACCCACCTGTATAGCCGGCCACAGATACCTGCCCATTCAGGTTCTATTGCAGTGGAACAGACAGGGTGGTCAGTATGATGTTTACGCAAACTTCTGTGAAAATACAGTAATAAAACATCTCAGTCCCTAATTTAATTATTTCCTTGGTCAAATAATTTTTAAAAACACTTCAGCCATATACAACTTGTAAGAAGTACGTTATGAGATATAAGTGCAGGAATTGCTACATTATTTCTACAGCATGGACACAATGCTAACCCAAGAATAGCATAAGCACAATAGCGTAGCATAGCTTTGATTCAGGTTCAGCATCAGGAGGCCTGGCAAACAACACAGCTAAGGCAAGGTGAGCAAACACAGCACAGCCAGAGAACAAATAATTAAATACAATAAATATAAATATTCAAATGAACACAATTGTCCTTCCATAATCGCCCTCCCAACAGTTCAGTATCCAAGACAACACAACTTGCTTCCTAGATAATCAAAAGTAAGGATCCCACCAAAAGTTGTATCGCCAAACAAAAAGCACATGAACAGGTAATTAAAACTCAGTTTAAACAAAAAGATAACACAAAGCTCACCGGCTCTTCTTTCCAGTTGGGTCTTGTGTGACCTCCCCTAAGAAAGCCAAGTCCAAATAAGGTGAGGTTTATTTTATATCTAGGTGCAAAACTGTAAGAGATAAACAGTTACAAACTATTTTTACCAGCTAGCGGCAGCCATTTTGCTCTTCGAGCGGCCATCTTCTTCCTCTCTAAATAATGACCACTTCCTCTCTCAGGTAAGCCACACCTGAGTCTTAAAGGCACAGTGCACAATTTAATTTCACTCGATTTCAAACAGTAAAAGGCCATGCAGAAACACGGCAGAGGGCATGTACATAATTCAAGGTCACACGAATGCATCATTTTAAAAAATATTTTCACCAATAATCCGAATCAAGTTAGTTTTGCTTATTAACGTGTTTTGTTGAAAATTTTCAGGGATTTGTAAGAGGAGTGTTTTCAGTGTCTGAAGAGTCAAAATATTTCAAATATGTGGTTGACGCAGTTCTTTAAATTTCACAATAAACAAAAATACCTTTGTTTAGACACACCTGGAGGTTCTGAAGCGTTCTGTAAAGACACCTGGAGGTTCTGAATGTTCTGTGAACACCTGGAGGTTCTGAATGTTCTGTGAACACACCTGGAGGTTCTGAATGTTCTGCAAAGACACCTGGAGGTTCTGAATGTTCTGTGAACACACCTGGAGGTTCTGAATGTTCTGTGAACACACCTGGAGGTTCTGAATGTTCTGTGAACACCTGGAGGTTCCTTAAACTGCTGAACCTATCTGGCTGGCAGAGTACCGCAGCAGTATTTCGCAATATCGTAATATTCTTCTGAAACGTGCGGCTGCATCCTTCCGTCCATTTATTTTGATTTTCCCAGACTTTTCTGCTGTGGAAGACTTTTGTATGTGCTCGAGTTTACAGAACTGACCTCATCAATCAAATTAACCCGGGGATTCTGGGACATATGACAAGGAGCCCAGGCTATGCTATGTTTAGGTGGAGGTGGCGGTTGAGGAAGGGCTGGAGGTAGGGGTGGGGGTGGAGGTGGACGCAGTGTGTTATTTCAGATGGCTGTTGGGTCGTGTGTTAAAATGGACAATGAGACTCCAGGCGCTGGGGAAGCGGAGCCTTGCGAGCCGTGTTTTCGGTTAGCGATATGAGTGGCGGAGCAGCCATGGATTTGGATGCAGGCCTGCTGGATCACACCGCTCTGTGAGAGTCTGTGCATGTACACATCACCATGGTAACCTGAATAATATGAATCAGATCAGTGCAGTCAGACTATAATAATAATAATAATAATAATAATAATAATAATAATAATCATAATATAATGTTGATAATGATTATGCTGATGGTGTTGATGATGCTGATGATGATTATATTATGATTATGATCAATTTTAATTCTCAGAATGATCTCTGAAAAACATCAGATACATCATGTTGGTTTCAAGTGGACTTGGCAGTAATGGAATCCAGTCACATCACATGACAGGGAAAACGCCTGCCCAAGTGCATGCTGGGATCACAGCAGTTTCCTCTAGTCTGTGAAAGGCTCGAAAATAGGAAGGGAGGAGAGGGGAAATTTGGAATGGGAACAGACCAAAAAAAAAAAAAAATCATCCTCAAACTCCCGGAAAGAGTTCAGGTCTGGCCTGAACAGGTTTGAACCGACCCAAACCGGCTTTTTAAGAATGGTGCGCTAAGTTTTTTCTTCTTCTGCATTCCAATCGGAAACCCATTTTTAACTCTGCCTGTCTGTCTCTCCAGCTCTCTTTGTTGTTGAAACAGTTGCTCCTGATTAGGGTTCTGTCAGAAGCTCGGGGGGCGGGGGTGGGGGTGGAGGTGGGGGGAGAGGGGAGGGGGGGCATCAATGCCACAAATAGCTTTTCACTTCTCCGTTTTCTTCCTTTTCTCTTTTCCCTGCCTCTTCCCACTTCCTCCTCCCCTCCCTCCCCTCCCTCCCCTCCCTCCCTTCCCCCCCATCTGCAGGTTGACCTCTGCTGATCCCCTCTCTGATTTCTCCTCTTTCAAAGGCCTGGGGCCGTCCGTAATTGGAGGGGATGTGACGGGCGGGGGCCCCTGGTTGGGGTGTGGAGGCCCAGAGTGCCGGCTGGGGGTCGTGGGGAGACCGTCTCTCCCTGACGTGCAGACTTTCGGCCTGTACCTCCCAGCCCTGCACCTCCCCGCGCTGACCTCCCAGTGCTGACCAAGCTCGGGGCTGCCCGCTCACAAACGCAGTAACGCTACTCGGTGCTTTCCCAAACGCTCACATACTCAGTAACGCCACACGGTGCTTTCCCAAACGCTCACAAACACAGTAACGCCACACGGTGCTTTCCCAAACGCTCTCAAACGCAGTAACGCCACACGGTGCTTTCCCAAACGCTCACAAACGCAGTAACGCCACACGGTGCTTTCCCAAACGCTCTCAAACGCAGTAACGCCACACGGTGCTTTCCCAAACGCTCACAAACGCAGTAACCCCACACGGTGCTTTCCCAAACGCTCTCAAACGCAGTAACGCCACACGGTGCTTTCCCAAAGTCTGTGTCTTTAAACCGGCAGGGTGCTGCTAATGCACATCCAGAGTTTGAGATCATGGCCGGGATCTCCTGCTTCAGTCCTGGAGGGGCAAAGGATCTGCAGGTTTAACTTCAGTCTTGTCCTCCCTCTACGAATGAACACCACCGTTCCTGTTCTCCGTGTGTGTGTGTGTTTTTTTGTGAGTGTGAGTGTGTGTGTGTGTGTGTTTGAGGGTCCTCAATGTGCATGACATGTGCAAGTACTTCCAGACAGCAGGGGTAGATTGGGGGAGGGGGGTAGATTGGGGGAGGGCAGGGTCTCTGCTGGCCGAAACCCGACCTGGGTCAGAAGCCAGCCGCTGGGGAAGAGCTAGCAGTCATCGGTGGTCTGACATCGTCCAGAAAATCCGCGAATCCCCCCGCTGCTCGATTCCCTCGCCCCTTGTTCTCCGCTATTAAAGAAATGCAGACGGGCCCAACTGAACGACAGACCGAGCCTCCTTCTCTCCTTCCTTCCCTCCCCCGTTCAGTTGCTCAGGCTTAACTGGGCTGGGGGCCTCATTTGCAGAGTGCTGGCCTATGATTAATTAATCTCCGAAACAAGCCGTCCCTGACTGAATTATTCATCCGGGTCTAGGTCTGTAATTTCTCCCCCCTCCCCCCGTTGGTTTTTTGGGGGGTAGAGCGTGGAGCCGGGTCTGCAGGGTGAGCTGACGTGGTCCACAGCCCATGTCATTAAATAACAGCAGCCCAATTTGGCTTAAGCCAAGCGTAGGAGGCTGGGGGCCCCATGAGGGGGGTGGGGGGGGTGCAATCCGTGGGGGTATTTGCATAGGCTGGAGCGAGGTGTGAATTACTATCCCACAACCCCCCCCCCCCCCCCCCCGCCCTCTTCCTCTGGACCGAGGCAGGACCAAGGCTGGAGGTGAAATGGAAAAATGAATGCCCCCCCCACCCCCTCCTCCCCACCCCATGTTCTCAGTGAGTCATTTAGCAGCCCCCCGCCCCCCCCCCCCCCCGGTCTCGTGCTCAGTCTGATAGGTTACTTTCCTGGGGAAGCTGGAAGCGGTGCACACTGAGGTTCCCGTGGAGATTTGGAGATTTCCCCGTCCGCTCACCAGCGTTCCACACGGCTGGGTCTGAAACGCAGGGTCAGCATAAACCCACACGACCAGCGGCACGCGACCCCCTCTCTCTCTCTACCTCTCTATCGCTACCTCTCTCACTCTCCCCTTCTCTCTCTACCTCTCTATCTCTCTCTCTCTGCCTCTCTCTATCTCGCTCTCTCTCTCTCCCTCTCTCTTCCCCTCTGTCTCTCTCTCTCTCCCTCTCTCTCTCTCTCTCTACTCTCCTCTCTCATCTCCCTCTCTCTCTACCCTCTCTCATCTCTCCTCTCTCTCTATCTCTACCCTCTCTCTCTCTCTCACCTCTCTCTCTCTCTCCTCTATCTCTCTTCTCTCCTCTCTCTCTCTCTCTTCTTCTCTCTCTCTCTCCCTCTTCTTCCCCTCTATCTTCCTCTCTTCTCTCCTCCTCTCTCTCTCTCCCCTCTCTCTTTTCCCTCTCTGTTCTCTCTTATCTTTCTCACTCTTTCTTATTCCATCTCTCTACTTCTAGACCTCTTCTGTAGTCTTCTGCTCTCTCTTTCTATCTGTCTATCTCCCCCCCTCTATGGTGGGGTTATGGTGGGGGTTGGGTTGGCATGAAGCGAACTGGGAGGAGTAGAAAGAGAAGCTTTCCTGGTGGGGGGGGTGGGGGGGGTTAGGGGGTGGGGGTGGTAGCTCGCAGAGACAGTGAGGACAGAGCAGAGGAAGGAGAGGAGAGAAGAGGTCGGAGGTGGGGCGGAGCTTGGAGGACTGAGGATAGAAGGATAGAGGGGTGAAAGGATGGAGAGATAGGGGTAGAAGGTTCATCCAGACACCCACACCTCCCCCCCCACCCCGGAAATGTGCATGATGCTTTCCTCTCCGTTTTTCCACATTGTAGTGGTCAGCCGGACAGAAGGAATGTCCAGAATTTTCAGGGTCCTAAGAGAGAGAGAGAGAGACGGAGAGAGAGAAAGCGGGGTCTGTAGAGGGTGGTCTGTTGTCACTCAAGGGCCTACAGTCTGACGCTCTCACATGGACACAAAGAAACCCTTGTCTGTCTTCTTCTGTCTGTCTCCTTTTCTTATTATTTTTCATGGATTGGATGGATTGTGGCTTCTCTAGGAAAGTAACGGGAAGGGAAGGAGCGAATAACTGGCCAGAGAGGAGATTGTATAAGTCTTAATTAGTTTCTGGGGATTAAAACTGATGCAGATTTAGCAGAGTGGTGGGGGGGGGGGGGGGATTTGGGTGCAATCGACTTGCAAAACGATTATATTATGCGTAGGTGTAAATTGGGGTTAATACCTGAGATAAAACAAACGGCTTAAAAATTCCCAAATTGCTTTCTGCCGCGTGGGGATTTATCCGAATGCTAATTATCAATAATGCAAAAAGCGTTTTCATACAGTCTGAGTAAGTAACTCTTCCGGCTATTTGTTCAGACGCCGAGCATGTGCTGTAATTACGCTCGCTTTCACACCGCCAGGCGTTCGGGGGCCGGTCGGAAAATCCGGAAAATGCGGAAAACTGACAGAGCGCTCCGTTGTGGAGCAAGGCCTCGAGGGCCGGATCCACGGGATTATGAAGTTAATATGA